>NC_044931.1:8661099-8662294 GCF_003576645.1 Ipomoea triloba | reverse complement strand
CATGTTGAGCCTTTGCGTCTAATACTTTACTGCACGTAAGTAATGACAATAGCGCCCATAGCTTAGCTGGTATGGTTCTTGTTTTGCACCAAGTTGTCTTGGGTTCAATTCTTTCCTTAGACATCCACCTTATTTCTTTTATTCCATAACGTAACTTTTTAATAATTATTATTTCATTTATGATGTTGTGGTTTAGTGTGAGGTGTATGTGAAGGTGGTAAAACGAAGAGTCAAGACTCCCTAAGTGTCGTGTCTCTCAAGGATGGCGAATAGGAACGAATTAGTGTTGACATTGATAGTGTTAAGAGGTAAGAGTTGCAAGTATTACGAAAGGTTGGTTTGATAAGTAAGTTGGGGGTTGTAAGGATGAGATTACACTAATCAAAATAAAAAGGAAATGAAGGGGGTGTGCACCAAAGTTAGACAAACTGATTGATCTTCCGAAGGGGATTTTGAAAACGAGTTTCGCGATTGAACAAGGGAGTCACGGTATTGGTACCGAGTGGCGTCACACTCAGACTCTCAATCCTCATTCGGTTGAGGCATTTTATCGAATACCTAGTCTACCTCTCCTCCTGGACCTCGTCCTTTCGAACTAAGGGCAGGGAAGTAGATGAGTTGGGCTCGTGAGAGGCCGCTATCGTGCACACTCTCACTTCCACTCGGTTCACTAACTATACCGGCCGAAATAGAAGCGAAGTTTAAACAACATCATCCACACAAACTTCAATCCTACTACCGCAATTCTCAAAATCATAAAGCAAGATTTAATCATCAATCATTCATTTAACAAGGGCACACACACCCAAATTACTCTACTCGATCATGATGAGCATTCAAGCAAGAAAGCAAAATACACAATGCAATAAATCTAAAGAAGCAATCTAAATGGAAAGAGTATTTTACCAAAGGAGTGGTGAGTTTTACATCTTCAATCCATCTTCATTAATCTAAAAGATCTATTCTAATCTAGTGAGAATGAGTGTGTTTTTCCTTCCCTAAAGGGGAAGGAATAGAAAGAGAAATCAGATCTGAAAATTGGAAAAGTCCTCCTCTCAAAATAAGAAAGAAGGGTTTAAATAGCTGTCCAAAGAGTCAAAATTCCGCCCTACTGGGCGCGTCCACGCTCGTCACCACGTGTGTGGCCTTGCGTGGCAGCTTACTGGAACATTTCCACGCCTGCTCACACGTGTGT
>NC_044931.1:8659396-8660099 GCF_003576645.1 Ipomoea triloba | reverse complement strand
AGACACTGGAATTATTCCAGTGGACCAGAGACAGACTAAAAACTTTATAAACCTTTACTAAAGGCATACTCCACTCCTGCGGGAGCATACCACCCCTCCCTTTACTTGGTATCAGAGCTTTTACGATTTCTGAGACAAAAACTCTAATGGAATATACTTATTTTGATACTTTTACTGTCATGAAAAGACAATATAGAGAAGTCATAAGACAACTTAAAATATACAAACCTCTTGTTGAAGAAAATCCAAACTTTAGCAAGAAAAACCTTTATGATAGACACTGTTATTATGCTTACAAACATTTACTTAAAGAAAAAACTTATTTTGAAAAACTTTTTGCAAAAGTAACTCATTAAATATGGACACTCCTAGGTATTCTGGAAACACTTTTCTTGTAAATATCAAGCATGCCAAGGCAAGCCTTGATTATTTATATAGACAACTTAGAAATTTTGAACTTGAGATACAAGACCCAATTGCTTTTAGACAACACCCTTACCAAAAAGCTTTGGTAAGATCTATAAGAGCTACTAGAAGCCTTATAACTGAATTTACAGATTGANAACTTTTTCGAAAGAAAATCAAACTTGAAACTTTACCACAAACATTTTACTTCTCAAATGAAACAACACAAACAAGTTCTGAGAAACTTTGACTCTATTCCAAACAAGGAGTTAGATCCTTATTATACACAAACTTTGCT
>NC_044931.1:8658238-8658396 GCF_003576645.1 Ipomoea triloba | reverse complement strand
GCTGCTGGCACAAGTGAATCCCAAGGCCGTCATGCCGAACTTCTCGAACAGGCGATATGGGCTGAGGATGCAGCACGGAAAGCCACTGATGAAGCCGTTGTAGCTCGAGCAGAGGCTGCAAGTGCGAGGGCTGAATTAGCCGAGATGCGAGCAGAGCT
>NC_044931.1:8657736-8658041 GCF_003576645.1 Ipomoea triloba | reverse complement strand
ACAACGGGCAAGAAAAGGGCAGCAAGTGAACCAGCTGGACCACCTCCAAAAATACCAAGAATCATGAGCAAAGCAGTGGAGGATGCTAAACAGGCAGAAAACCTAAGGGTCCAGCGTACACTGGAAATGGAGAGAAGGAGAGAAGAGGACAGAGAAAGAAGAAGAAAAAGACAAGAACGACAGTCAGAAGAAGAAAGGAAGATAGATTTTCTCATGACAAACTTTAAGTTTGGGAACAGAGAAGACACTAAACAAATTCTGACTCTGGAGATATTCAAGCTTCTGAAAATCACTGGGATATCTAC
>NC_044931.1:8655184-8656736 GCF_003576645.1 Ipomoea triloba | reverse complement strand
CCCACTACAAGGCAATGAATGGCAAATCTTCTCCATTCATATATCTTGTGTGGTTGATGTTTATCTTGATTTGCTTCTATTTACGACCAGGATAGTACGTAAAGTTAGTGGATGTATAGGTTGCGAGATATCGGAACTATACGAGTCCTAATTGGCCACATCCACACCCTTGGTCCGGGATGCCGAGGCCCGGGAGAAGTGGTTGACCAAGTGTTTGTTGAAATGCCCCATCTGACTGAGGAACAAGGAGTCCAAAGTTTGATGCCACTCGGAGATGGTGTCGTGTGCTCCCGTGATAGAAATGTAGTTGCATTGCCTAGAAGACCCTGTAGTAGTATCAAACTTGAGACCTAGATAGGACATTCATTTCCTGTCTTTCGTTAATTGATTACTTTTGTTTTACTTTTGTCAAACTCTTCACCATGACTTCTTTTGCTTAGAGTGAATCTTGTAACTAATGTCTCTTAACATGAAAAATATTACACGCTTGATTCATTTCCAATTTTCCATCCTTGAGATCACGACAATCGAGGAACTTCTTCTCCGTTTTATCACTATCCACACCTCCCACTAAAATCAAAACATCAAAACTACAACCTCACTAATATACATAACTCTCAAGGAGATCAAAAGAGTCCCACTACAAGGCAATGAATGGCAAATCTTCTCCGTTCATATATCTTGTGTGGTTGATGTTTGTCTTGATTTGCTTCTATTTACGACCAGGATAGTAGGTAAAGTTAGTGGATTTATAGGTTGCGAGATATCGGAACTATACGAGTCCTAATTGGCCACATCCACACCCTTGGTCCGGGATGCCGAGGCCCGGGAAAAATGGTTGACCAAGTGTTTGTTAAAATGCCCCATCTGATTGAGGAACAAGGAGTCCAAAGTTTGATGCCACTCGGAGATGGTGTCGTGTGCTCCCTTGATAGAAATGTAGTGGCATTGCCTAGAAGACCCTGTAGTAGTATCAAACTTGAGACCTAGATAGGACATTCATTTCCTTTCTTTCGTTAATTGATTACTTTTGTTTTACTTTTGTCAAACTCTTCACCATGACTTCTTTTGCTTAGAGTGAATCTTGTAACTAATGTCTCTTAACATCAAAAATGTTACACGCTTGATTCGATTCCAATTTTCCATCCTTGAGAACACGACAATTGGGGAACTTCTTCTCCGTTTTATCACTATCCACACCTCCCACTAAAATCAAAACATCAAAACTACAACCTCACTAATATACATAACTCTCAAGGAGATCAAAAGAGTCCCACTACAAGGCAATGAATGGCAAATCTTCTCCGTTCATATATCTTGTGTGGTTGATGTTTATCTTGATTTGCTTCTATTTACGACCAGGATAGTAGGTAAAGTTAGTGGATGTATAGGTTGCGAGATATCGGAACTATACGAGTCCAAATTGGCCACATCCACACCCTTGGTCCGGGATGCCGAGGCCCGGGAAAAATGGTTGACCAAGTGTTTGTTAAAATGCCCCATCTGACTGAGGAACAAGGAGTCCAAAGTTTGATGCCACTCGGAGATGGTG
>NC_044931.1:8653613-8655036 GCF_003576645.1 Ipomoea triloba | reverse complement strand
ATGCCGAGGCCCGGGAGAAATGGTTGACCAAGTGTTTGTTAAAATGCCCCATCTGACTGAGGAACAAGGAGTCCAAAGTTTGATGCCACTCGGAGATGGTGTCGTGTGCTCCCTTGTTAGAAATATAGTTGCATTGCCTAGAAGACCCTGTAGTAGTATCAAACTTGAGACCTAGATAGGACATTCATTTCCTTTCTTTCGTTAATTGATTACTTTTGTTTTATTTTTGTCAAACTCTTCACCATGACTTCTTTTGCTTAGAGTGAATCTTGTAACTAATGTCTCTTAACAACAAAAATGTTACACGCTTGATTCGGTTCCAATTTTCCATCCTTGAGAACACGACAATCGGGGAACTTCTTCTCCGTTTTATCACTATCCACACCTCCCACTAAAATCAAAACATCAAAACTACAACCTCACTAATATACATAACTTTCAAGGAGATCAAAAGAGTCCCACTACAAGGCAATGAATGGTAAATCTTCTCCGTTCATATATCTTGTGTGGTTGATGTTTATCTTGATTTGCTTCTATTTACGACCAGGATAGTAGGTAAAGTTAGTGGATGTATAGGTTGCGAGATATCGGAACTATACGAGTCCTAATTGGCCACATCCACACCCTTGGTCCGGGATGCCGAGGCCCGGGAGAAGTGGTTGACCAAGTGTTTGTTAAAATGCCCCATCTGACTGAGGAACAAGGAGTCCAAAGTTTGATGCCACTCGGAGATGGTGTCGTGTGCTCCCTTGATAGAAATGTAGTTGCATTGCCTAGAAGACCCTGTAGTAGTATCAAACTTGAGACCTAGATAGGACATTCATTTCCTTTCTTTCGTTAATTGATTACTTTTGTTTTACTTTTGTCAAACTCTTCACCATGACTTCTTTTGCTTAGAGTGAATCTTGTAACTAATGTCTCTTAACATCAAAAATGTTACACGCTTGATTCGGTTCCAATTTTTCATCCTTGAGAACACGACAATCGGGAAACTTCTTCTCCGTTTTATCACTATCCACACCTTTCACTAAAACCAAAACATCAAAACTACAACCTCACTAATATACATAACTCTCAAGCAGATCAAAAGACTCCCACTACAAGGCAATGAATGGCAAATCTTTTCAGTTCATATATCTTGTGTGGTTGATGTTTATCTTGATTTGCTTCTATTTACGACCAGGATAGTAGGTTAAGTTAGTGGATGTATAGGTTGCGAGATATCGGAACTATACGAGTCCTAATTGGCCACATCCACACCCTTGGTCCGGGATGCCGAGGCCCGGGAGAAGTGGTTGACCAAGTGTTTGTTAAAATGCCCCATCCGGCTGAGGAACAAGGAGTCCAAAGTTTGATGCCACTCGGAGATGGTGTCGTGTGCTCCCTTGATAGAAATGTAGTTGCATTGCCTAGAAGACCCTGT
>NC_044931.1:8652413-8652613 GCF_003576645.1 Ipomoea triloba | reverse complement strand
CTTTCTCGCACTCTCTTTTCAGGGAGGCACGGCTAATCGAGTGCCGACTCCATTGTTAGGACTCCGGCCTAACCAAAACACCAACCTTATGACTTCTATCTCAAACTCCCTTTTCAGGGAGGCACGGTTGACCGAGTGCCGACACCATTTTCAGGACTCCGGCCTAACCAAAACACCAACCTTATGACTTCTTTCTCACA
>NC_044931.1:8651763-8652040 GCF_003576645.1 Ipomoea triloba | reverse complement strand
ATTTTCAGGACTCCGGCCTAACCAAAACACCAACCTTATGACTTCTTTCTCGCACTCCCTTTTCAGGGAGGCGTGGTTGACGGATTGCCGACACCATTTTCAGGACTCCGGCCTAACCAAAACACCAACCTTATGACTTCTTTCTCGCACTCCCTTTTCAGGGAGGCGTGGTTGACCGAGTGCCGACACCATTTTCAGGACTCCGGCCTAACCAAAACACCAACCTTATGACTTCTTTCTCACAATCCCTTTTCAGGGAGGCACGGTTGAGCGAGTG
>NC_044931.1:8649962-8650763 GCF_003576645.1 Ipomoea triloba | reverse complement strand
ATGGTCCTTGCGGCTTCTTTGAGAGTTCTGTTCCTTCTTTCAGCAACCCCGTTTTGTTGAGGTGTTCGAGCAGCTGATAGTTGATGATGAATTCCGTCTCGTTGCAGTAGCTCTCGATTACTTGATTAACGAACTCTCCACCTTGATCTGACCGGATCTTTAGTATCGAGACTTCCTTTTCAACTTGAACTTGGTTTCAAGAGATTTGGTAGGGCAATTTTTGTCTCGCTTTTCTTGGTTAAGAACACGGTCCAAGTGAATCTTGTGTAGTCATCCACTACCACAAGAGTGTACTTCTTTCCCTTTATGCTGGGTGGATCCACTGGGCCAAATAAGTCCATGTGAAGAAGACTTAATGGTCTAGTGGATGATGTATCGGCTTTGCTCTTGAAAGAGGATTTGATCTGTTTGCAACGTTGACATGCCTCACAGATTTTATCCTTTCGAAACGTCACTTTGGGCAGTCCTTCCACTAAGTTCCTCTTAGTAAGCTTGTTGATAGTCTTGAAGTTCAGATGACTAAGCTTACTATGCCAATCCCAGCATAAATCTTCCTTGCTCCTTGCTAGCATACATAGGGATGGTTTTGCAGACCTCCAATCCACTATGTACATGTTTCCTTTCCTTGCTGCTTCCAAGACGACTTCGAGAGATTCCTCGNTCATTCTTTTGAATTTCACCAACAGCTTTTGTGCGTCCCTTCCTCTCGTTGTCGCCAAATGTCACCAAGGGACCTTCGATAGGTTGGATGTTCTCAAGCAGTGTTAGATTTCCAGTCATATGTCTCGAACATCCACTGTC
>NC_044931.1:8648332-8648962 GCF_003576645.1 Ipomoea triloba | reverse complement strand
ACTCAAAGGCAGACAGACTGCCGGACTCATAAGGATCCGAAGATCGAAATGAGACTTAGGTTATCTCAACCTAACTCACTCAAATGCAGACAGGCTGTCGGACACATAAGGATCCGAAGATCGAAATGAGACTTAGGTTATCTCAACCTAGCTCACTCAAAGGCAGACAGACTGCCGGACTCATAAGGATCCGAAGATCGAAATGAGACTTAGGTTATCTCAACCTAACTCACTCAAAGGCAGACAGACTGCCGGACTCATAAGGATCCGAAGATCGAAATGAGACTTAGGTTATCTCAACCTAGCTCACTCAAAGGCAGACAGACTGCCGGACTCATAAGGATCCGAAGATCGAAATGAGACTTAGGTTATCTCAACCTAGCTCACTCAAAGGCAGACAGACTGCCGGACTCATAAGGATCCGAAGATCGAAATGAGACTTAGGTTATCTCAACCTAACTCACTCAAAGGCATGCAGAATGCCGGACTCATAAGGATCCGAAGATCGAAATGAGACTTAGGTTATCTCAACCTAACTCAATCAAAGGCATGCAGACTGCCGGACTCATAAGGATCCGAAGATCGAAATGAGACTTAGGTTATCTCAACCTAGCTCACTAAAAGGCAGAC
>NC_044931.1:8646759-8647332 GCF_003576645.1 Ipomoea triloba | reverse complement strand
ATATGCCATCAAACTGTACCTGAAAAATCAATTAGGCCCCCAAACTTTTTAAAGGTTCAATTACTTACATAAACATATCAATTTAGTTCATCAAAGCATAATTATCTGTTAGTGACCTGTAATACCAGGTAAATTTCAATGTCACTTTTTTCTATTGCATAAAATGTGTCAAATAGGCATCAATTAGGCTCTCAAACTATTTAAAGTTCAATTTGGTATATAAACATGCCAATTTAGTTCATCAAATCATAATTACCTGTTAGTGACCTGTAATAACAGCTAAATGTAAATGTCATTTTTAAGCGTAAAATGTGTCTAATTGGCCATCAAACTGTACCTGAAAAATCAATTAGGCTCTCAAACTTTTTAAAGTTGCAATTAGGTACATAAACATATCAATTTAGTTCATCAAGGCGTAATTACTTGTTACAGACCTGTAATACCAGGTAAATTTAAATGTCATTTTTTTTTTGCACAAAATATGTCAAATAGGCATCAATTAGGCTCTCAATTTATTTAAAGTTCAATTTGGTACATAAACATGCCAATTAAGTTCATCAAGTCATAATTACC
>NC_044931.1:8645224-8645759 GCF_003576645.1 Ipomoea triloba | reverse complement strand
TTAATCTCAACAGGTGATAATAAACATGAACGGCTTCAGGTAATACGATGCATTTATACTGCACATCTATCCATTTTTAATTGGTAAGACTAAAAGTGTCACAGGAAAGCCAAAGTAGAGCTCTAAGCCATTTACTTTCACCAATAAAATTACATAGTAAGAAAAACATATCGATTTAGGGCTTAATGAAATTATGAGATAGGGATAAATGGAATTAGGAATTTAGGGATTAGGGTTTTAGATTTGAGGACTAACCTGTGACGGTGGTAGAGACAACGACTAGCGAGGCGACGGGGAGAGTGTCGATGGCGGCAGAGGCGGGAAGAGTCTCAACGGCAGCAGAGGCGGGAAGAGTCTCGACGGCAGCAGAGTCGAGAAGAGGGTGCCCGGTCTCGACGGCGGCAGCGGCTGGGAGAGGCGACATTGGTGGAGGAGCGACGGAGGGAGACCGGAGGGCTGAGATGGCGAGGGACGGCAGAGCTTTTCTTGTTTGAGACGAGGGAGCAGTGCGAGAATTTGTGAGCTGAGACTTTGT
>NC_044931.1:8642813-8644224 GCF_003576645.1 Ipomoea triloba | reverse complement strand
GTCTTGCCTGGTTCGTTCTTTAAGCTCAACTTTTGTTCCTTTTTGCTCCCGGGGCTCCTGTTTCACCTCCTTTAGGCTAAAAGTAGCTTGTGTGTGTAGGTTAGTGATTTTCAAGCATTTATGAGCATAATTTACCATGTAAGGATGCTATAGACGTGATAAAACACCCTAAAATGTGCTTGATTTAAGTGTATCTCGGAGACTTATCAGCATATCATCTGGGTTTGTGTGTTCCCGCGTTCGCATGTGGCTCAAACTTTGCATTCATATTCTTTGAGCTATTCTAAGGTTTTCCAACGTATTGCATGCAAGTTATCTCTTTAGTTTTACGCAGTTTTATTTTATAGCACTTTACCGTTCGATATTCCGCTGCACATTTCAAGTTGAATTTATTCACTTGAAATCTCTCTGGTTGAAGTGTTATAAAGTTTTTAATTGTTAGAAAATTCTATTCACCCCCCCCCCCTCTAGACTTTTCACCACCCTATCGGGACCAACAAGTGGTATCAGAGCGGTTGTCTATTGAGTCAATATTTGACTGCTAGGCAGATCTCATAAACTTCAAGATAAAGAGAGACGTAACTCCGAACATATTATTTTGATTAGACAAATTTGATGATTGGAAAATACGTATGCAGGTCCATTTATCCGCGTTACATGATGAGATGTGAGAAGTTATAACCGGCGGTCCGATCAAAATTCTTAAAGTCAATACCGCAACCGAACAGACGAGCACTACACCGCAAAGTATTCCTAAACCCAAAGAGGAATGGGGTCCTGAAGATAGACAAGGAAATAACTTGGACAACATCGCCAAGGATATTCTATTCAAAGCTATCGACGATGCAACTTTCCCAAAGGTCCGAAAATGCAAAACCGCAAAAGAAGTTTGGGAAACACTAGTCAAAATGGGTAAAGGAGACGAGCAAGAAAAAGAGAAAAAACTCACAATAGCCTTAAAGAAATTTGAGGATTTCAAAATGCTTAAGTGGTGAGAGCATAGCCGAAATGGAAGCAAGATTTGTTAAAATCTTGGGAGAAATTACAGATCTTGGAAAGGAGATTGATCATAAGGAAATATCACTCAAAATCCTACGTGGACTACCGTCAAATTGGGATATGAAGGTCACAGCCATGCGAGACCATAGAGATCTCAAAACTCTTGCAACCGACAAGCTCTTTAGTGATCTAAAAGCTTATGAGTTTGAGATGAAGACAAGAAAAGAAAAAGAACGCGAAGAAAGAAATACCGCACTAGTCACCGAACAACCGTCTACATCGAGGTCAGTGGATAATAGTGAATTTTCATCTGATGAAAATTTTGCTTTGTTTGTTAGGAAATTTAAGAAGTTCATGAGGAAAAAGAACAACAAAAATTTTCCTCAAGCCAGCACACCCAGATGGACGAAAA
>NC_044931.1:8641236-8641813 GCF_003576645.1 Ipomoea triloba | reverse complement strand
AGGGAGGGAAGTTGGGTGACCGCCTTCCCCCGGCGTCGGACAAGTAGAGGACCGAGGACCATGTTGGCCCTGAACATTCGTGTCGCACACATTGTGCAGCTGTGTTGATCTGCCAAATTGGAAAACCCCACTGGTTTCCAAGTTACTAGGCCAATTCCCCCCAGCAGGAAAACTCCCACTTGTAGAGGCACCACCTCCCCTGTGATTTCCAGATTTCCCTCTATTCGTTCCTGCGTGCCCTCCACGGTTGCGACTTGAGTTCGCAGAGTTCCTGCTATTATTTGGGGGCACTACAAGGCTTTCAACGGGCACAGCACCCCGCCGATTCGGAGGGGGATTCATAGGGGAGGAAGACTTACCTTTGCCGTTACCTCCCGCTTGCGCAGGCTGTTTGCCCTTGTTAGAGGAGCTCTTGTTCGGGGTTGAGCGCTCTTTGTTATTGGCGAGGGCTTGAAAGCGATTATGGTTGCTTTTTGCATTGGGCTGGGATTGTTTTGCTTGTTGGTGATTATTGTTCTGATTGTAGTTTCTTGGTTTCCTCGTAACAAGCATCCAAGACCCATAGCGTGGTCTCTCC
>NC_044931.1:8640031-8640236 GCF_003576645.1 Ipomoea triloba | reverse complement strand
CAAATTTTCCATCCTCGAGAACACGACACTCGGGGAACTTCTTCTCCCTTTTATCACTATTCACACCTCCCGCTAAAACCAAAACATTAAAACTACAACGTCTCTCAAGGAGATCAAAAGACTCCAACTACAAGTCAATGAATGGTAAATCTTCTCCGGGTAAATCTTCTCCGTTCATATATCTTGTGTGGTTGATGTTTATCTG
>NC_044931.1:8639306-8639862 GCF_003576645.1 Ipomoea triloba | reverse complement strand
GTTGCGAGATATCGGACCTATACGAGTCGTAATCGGCCACATCCACACGCTTCGTCCGGGATGCCGAGGCCCGTGAGAAGTTGTGGACCAATTGTTTGTTAAAATGCCCATCCGACTGATGAACAAGGAGTCCGAATTTTGACGCCACTCGAAGATGGTGTCGTCGGCTCCCTTGATAGAAACCTTGTTGCATTGCCTAGAACACCCTGTAGTAGTATCAAACATGAGACCTAGATAGGACATTCATTTCCTTTCTTTCTTTAATTGATTACTTTTGTTTTACTTTTGTCAAACCTCTTCACCACGATTTCTTTTGCTTTGAGTGAATCTTGTAACTCCTGTGTCTTAACATCAAAAATAATACACGCTTGATTCGGTTCAAATTTTCCATCCTCGAGAACACGACACTCGGGGAACTTCTTCTCCCTTTTATCACTATTCACACCTCCCGCTAAAACCAAAACATCAAAACTACATCCTCTCTCAAGGAGATCAAAAGACTCCAACTACAAGTCAATGAATGGTAAATCTTCTCCGTTCATATATCTTGTGTGGT
>NC_044931.1:8635846-8636564 GCF_003576645.1 Ipomoea triloba | reverse complement strand
TTATCTCAACCTAACTCACTCAAAGGCAGGCAGACTGCCGGACTCATAAGGATCCAAAGATTGAAATGAGACTTAGGTTATCTCAACCTAACTCACTCAAAGGCAGACAGACTGCCGGACTCATAAGGATCCTAGGATCGAAATGAGACTTAGGTTATCTCACCCTAACTCACTCAAAGGCAGGCAGACTGCCAGACTCATAAGGATCCGAGGATCGAAATGAGACTTAGGTTATCTCGCCCTAACTCACTCAAAGGCAGGCAGACTGCCAGACTCATAAGGATCCGAGGATCGAAATGAGACTTAGGTTATCTCGCCCTAACTCACTCAAAGGCAGGCAGACTGCCAGACTCATAAGGATCCGAGGATCGAAATGAGACTTAGGTTATCTCGCCCTAACTCACTCAAAGGCAGGCAGACTGCCAGACTCATAAGGATCCGAGGATCGAAATGAGACTTAGGTTATCTCGCCCTAACTCACTCAAAGGCAGGCAGACTGCCAGACTCATAAGGATCCGAGGATCGAAATGAGACTTAGGTTATCTCAACCTAACTCACTCAAAGGCAGACAGACTGCCGGACTCATAAGGATCCTAGGATCGAAATGAGACTTAGGTTATCTCAACCTAACTCACTCAAAAACAGAAAGACTGCCGGACTCATAAGGATCCGAAGATCGAAATGAGACTTAGGTTATCTCAACCTAACTCACTCAAAG
>NC_044931.1:8634623-8635666 GCF_003576645.1 Ipomoea triloba | reverse complement strand
GATCGAAATGAGACTTAGGTTATCTCAACCTAACTCACTCAAACGCATGCAGACTGCCGGAATCATAAGGATCCGAAGATCGAAATGACACTTAGGTTATCTCAACCTAACTCACTCAAAGGCAGACAGACTGCCGGACTCATAAGGATCCAAAGATTGAAATGAGACTTAGGTTATCTCAACCTAACTCACTCAAAGGCAGGCAGACTGCCGGACTCATAAGGATCCGAAGATCGAAATGAGACTTAGGTTATCTCTACCTAACTCACTCAAAGGCAGGCAGACTGCCGGACTCCTAAGGATCCAAAGATTGAAATGAGACTTAGGTTATCTCAACCTAACTCACTCAAAGGCTGGCAGACTGCCGGACTCATAAGGATCCGAAGATCGAAATGAGACTTAGGTTATCTCAACCTAACTCACTCAAAGGCAGACAGACTGCCGGACTCATAAGGATCCGAAGGTCGAAATGAGACTTAGGTTATCTCAACCTAACTCACTCAAAGGCAGGGAGACTGCTGGACTCATAAGGATCCTAGGATCGAAATGAGACTTAGGTTATCTCACCCTAACTCACTCAAAGGCAGGCAGACTGCCGGACTCATAAGGATCCGACGATCGAAATGAGACTTAGGTTATCTCAACCTAACTCAGTCAAAGGCAGACAGACTGCCGGACGCATAAGGATCCGAAGGTCGAAATGAAACTTAGGTTCTCTCAACCTAACTCACTCAAAGGCAGGCAGGCTGCCGGACTCATAAGGATCCAAAGATTGAAATGAGACTTAGGTTATCTCAACCTAACTCACTCAAAGGCAGGCAGACTGCCGGACTCATAAGGATCCGAGGATCGAAATGAGACTTAGGTTATCTCAACCTAACTCACTCAAAGGCAGACAGACTGCCGGACTCATAAGGATCCGAAGGTCGAAATGAAACTTAGGTTCTCTCAACCTAACTCACTCAAAGGCAGGCAGACTGCCGGACTCATAAGGATCCAAAGATTGAAATGAGACTTAGGTTATCTCAACCTAACTCACTCAA
>NC_044931.1:8630464-8633623 GCF_003576645.1 Ipomoea triloba | reverse complement strand
AACTTGTAAATCTTATTTCAAGTTATTTGATATTAGTATTTTTTTTATTTAATTTAAATTTTAGTTATGAAAATAATATTAATTTCATATAGCGGGCTCATTTTTGTTGTTATGCCCCGGACCTATAAAATGATAGGATTGGTCCCGCACTTAAGGTTTGCTAGTCTCTAGCAAGTTAAAAATGCAGTTCAATATTTTAAATTAAAATTAAATGAGTATAACAAAATAATCATTGATGACTAACAAATTTAGACATAATTAAAATAAAATCCTATTATGTATCAATCAAATAATTAAGTATTATTAAATACATTCCATTAAAAACCTGAAAAATGGAGTCTATTATATTTCACAAAATTACCTACTTGAAATCCTTTATAAAAAAAATTTAACACCAAAAAATTAATTAAATCCCAAAAAATACATATATAAAACATGTATTCATCAAACTACAATTAAACAAATAAATACTTAAAAGGAAACAAATTAATGGAAATAAGACAAAAACACAAGAAATTGATGAAGCTACCGAAATAAGAGTACCTAGACATTTTAAATAGGTTGACGGAATGTAGTAGACTTAAAAATTGGAAGAGGCAAGTCTGTGAATTTCTCTTGTTTCACTTTAAGTCGGAATATTAAACTCCATATAATAATAATAATAATAAATAAATAAATAAATGGAGTAACTATAGGCTTACAACTGCAACTCTTCTGCATAGATCAATAATAATAAGTACACGAATGTAAACGAAAAGTCGCTTTGGCCGAGTGGTTAAGGCGTGTGCCTGCTAAGTACATGGGGTTTCCCCGCGAGAGTTCGAATCTCTCAGGCGACGGTTAATTTTTAAATCCAAGGTGAGGCAGACCTGTGGTCTGAGACCTTCACAATTTTATACTCCTTTCATTCCATAATGGTTCTGATTTATCGTGAACATAAATTTTAAAAGAATTAGCAAGTAAAATTATTTCAAAGAAACTGGCGATATTTTGAAGCAAATCTATATAAAGGAGAGTTTTAGTTATATATACCTAAGCAAATCTATATAAAGGAGAGTTTTAGTTATATATACCTTTAAAAAAATAGAAAGAGTTTCAAGTGGTTGAAATTTTTTTTTAGCAAAAATGACATTGTAAGGGATTATTTTGTGATACAAATATCAGTGGAGTCTACTTTCCATTTGGATTGGGTCAAAGTGGATTCACATTCTTCTAAGTGAGACGAACAAATTGATATATTGTACGTTCAAAATGGATAATGAATGAATAAGAAATTGATTCTTAAAATATACCCATTTCAATTGGAAGAAGTACTTTCCCCACATTGGAACATGAAAGTGAGTTTGCACTAGTATAAATATAGCTCCCTTTTAAAATAAGTTTGAATTGTATAGCACCTAGACTTTCTCTTTCATGTAAGAGGCGTGCAAATCTATACCCTCATGATCTCAAAATTTTTCCTCTGTTATTCTCTGTTCTTGTTTGCCATGACTTCATAGTTTGAGTGTTCAACTATTTAATCAAAATTTGTTTTATCTTGAGAAACCTATGCCACAACGTTCCTAACACCTTTGGTAGTTATCAAATTAAATAAGATTTTAAGGAAAGTATGTGATGTGTGACACACGACTCGAATTTGTAACTCGAACGTTTCATTTGCGCTTGAATTTCATAATTATATCCAACAAGTTAGGACCCTTATTTGCTTAATGAAATGTCTTCCTCCGCATTGTCGATTAATAATAATGGGACGGAAATAATAATGTTAATATTGGACCGAATGGTGGGAATGACAATAATGGTGCATGTTTCAAGACTTAGGCGAACTTTGGTTCGCAGACCGGTGGTGACATCTAAGTAAACTAAAGAAAACAAACAGTCGCTTTGGCCGAGTGGTTAAGGCGTGTGCCTGCTAAGTACATGGGGTTTCCCCGCGAGAGTTCGAATCTCTCAGGTGACGAAATTTTTAATGTTGCAAATTGAAAGGAAAAACCCACGGAGTACTGATAGTGGTGTGCATTTACAAAAAATTGTGTACAATAATAGAATATGTGGGCATGTTTAGTTTAGGAAACTCTTTTTGTTTTTTTTGTTATCTAACTTTTCTATTTTCTATTCTCTAATTTCTATTTAGAAAATTTATTTACTAACACTTATTTTTTTCAAATTTATTTATTTTTAGACTAACGTTATAAAATTAACAAAAGTTTAATTTTGAGTGATTTTTACACCTTATATTTAAAATATTTTTGGATATATTTGATTTAAATGGAATAAATATAATTTTTACTTTTAAGCCTAATATATGTAAGATTTTTGTATTTGATATCCGAAGTAAATTTATATCTGCATATAACAAAACTAAAAATATATCTGAACCATTAACCTATTAAGTTCACCTAAAATTTAGTTTAGATAATATTAATATTTTTTTGAATTAATATTTAAAATATTTTTGGATATATTATTCATTTTAATGGAATTTATATATTTACTTTGAAGTATAATATTTGTAAAATTTCAATATTCGATATTCGAACCAAATTTGTATAATGATATAACATAATTAAAAATATCTAAACCAATAATATATTGAGTTCAATCAAAATTTAAAACTTGGTAAAGAGTTTAAGTTTTAACTGTGATAATATGAATAATGTCTAATTTTAAGTGCAAACAAATAAATACAAGTATAATTTTAATGGAATGTATATATTTACTTTTTCCCCCTATGTTATGTGCATATAACACTTTTCCCCCCTGTGTTATTAAAGTGACAGTTTTCCCCCTGAAATGTTAAATTGTCATTGTTACCCTTAAAAATAATTATTTCATTTATTTTTCTTTTCCAACAAATTATTATTTATATGTATGGATGATCACGATTCGGTTCGAATCTAACCAAACACTGTTGCAATCATATCGAAATAGTATGGACGGTTATGGTTACGATTCAGAACCGAAAAATTTTAAATTAAATAATTGTTGAACCGTGAACCGGAACTTAACCACAGTCATATATAGTGAAAACAATCAAACACTTATTTTGATAAATCGGTACAGTTCGGTTCCAATTTCGATTTTAAACCGCCAATCAAAACTTATGTATTTATTTACTACGTATTTATTTTTATAATTTTATTTCTTATTTAAAAATAG
>NC_044931.1:8622252-8622760 GCF_003576645.1 Ipomoea triloba | reverse complement strand
TACAAACCTGGCCATATTGATCACATACGCCGCGGGGTATGAGAAATGGTAGCTCCCGCTAAACGATTTTGAATGGAAAACAGCTACATGGATGCCCCCAGTTCGCACCTGGTGGGCGACACTATGAATGTAAGAACAACTTACCTTCTCTTTTTCATGCAAATGTGATGGTTATTGACTTTATGCCCTTTTCTCCTCCAGGTTGCCACTTAAGCTATAGGGCTTCAACAACGATTACAGGAGGCATTGCGAGACTACATCGAGTCGGATGAGGCATGTCGCAATCTAGAGGGACGCTACCAGTAGCTCCAAGAAGCCCATGATGCTATGTTAATAGAGCTAAATGCCTTAAAGACTTCTCACGCTGCTTTGCAGCAAGCGCATGAGACCCTATAGAAGGACCACGAAAAGCAACAAGTTGATCATGCCAAGGCCCCGTAGGATGCCATCCAGGACTGGCAGGGAACCGAGGACTTTGCTCGTGCTGCAGATGAGCGGGATACCTCAC
>NC_044931.1:8612611-8616289 GCF_003576645.1 Ipomoea triloba | reverse complement strand
TAGATTCTTTACTAAATGCAAAATAATTAATAACTGCATCAATGCCTTCATAAATAAATAATTATACTTTATAAAAACGGATAAACAATTTAAAATAGAAAAAGCTTATAGAAAATCACATTGTAATTATAGTAAATAATAAAGTAATTATTAATAAAAATATACAAAATAAAACTTACAAATAAGAACAGAACATAACATCTTAATTATTGGGGGAAATAAATAAAACACATTAAAATGTGATTATATTCATAACTAAATATGTAATATAATTAATTGGATAAAATAGTTTAAATAGAAAACACATTATAAATCACATTTCTCTATTGATATCATATTTTTAAATACTTTTTTTTTAGTTAGATCAATTTCAGATTTTTTTAAAGATTAATTTGAATACGATTACGCACAAAATATATTATATATACATAACACATTATTATAAAATTCACAAAATAACATGTTCTAAATCTAAATAGTAAATTACTTTAATTGAAATATATTCAAAATTTGATATGAATCACAAATCAATTTATATTATAAATATTACTATAATTATAAGAAGGTAAAAAAAATCACAAAATTACAACTCAAAAAATACAATTAGATATAGAAATTAATTTCATAACTTAACAATTTTAATACTATATAGTATCCTAAATTCATCTTCAAAAGATAGGGAGGAAAAATACAATTAGAAATAGAATTCATAACTTACAATTCTAATACTATATAACATCAATAAATCCCTCAATTCATATTTTAAAGGTAAGGAGAAAAATTTTAATGGAGAACTACATTTGGCAATTCATCTTCTAAAGATAGGGAGGAAGAAAAAAGTTGATGGAGAAGTACATGTGGGGTTTCGACACAGTGACTTCAATTATATTAACCACTAGTCCCACCAAATACACTAAGCCAGACTTTATTAACTTTAACTTATTTTCAAAAAAAAAAAAAAACTTCAACTTATATTAAATAATTATACTTAAATATATATAATATATATATAAAATTATGGCAGGGGTGGTGGGCCCCTTTGAAGCATGGGCCCTGGGCAAGGGCCCAACCCGCCCTTGCCCAGGGCCGGGCCTGCTTAAGTGTCAAACATTGCAAGAAAAGTCTAAATTACATACGAAATTTTTGATTAAAATTAATATTTGAAATAATGAAAAATTTGTGATAGAATAATTAGGTTGTCATTGTGTTCGTCACAAAATATTTTTTATTGACAACTTTAATGATATATACGTCCATTGCTAAACAAGAAAGATCAGCCACTAATTGTGTAAAAAAAAAAAATGATCCAAACACACCAACAAAATAATGACGAAAATTTATTGTTGTTAAATTTAGCATAATGGCATCAAACACTTCCCTTTATACGGGAGGTGGTGGGTTCGAGCCTCAGTGGAGGCAATACTTACTCTTGTGCTTCAATAGTTTGAGAAACTAGTTATGAACAGATATGCATTGTAATAGAGTTAGTAGTATTCAAAAAAATAAGTATACCTATACTACAACTAAGAAACCTACCATCTATCCTTGCTTTGCACTTTCTTCATTTATACAATAAATTTATTCTCTTGAACTTGTAACTCTTGTCTCCCATTGCACTTTCTTCATTTATACAATAAATTTATTCTCTTGAACTTGTAACTCTTGTCTCCCATATAATTAATTTGATGACTAATTGATCATAATCAATAAATACAAAATAAAGTCAAACTTAATATGAGTTATAATTCATTTGGTGTAGCATTTTAAATATGAACACTTTTACATAACCAATTTAACCTTTTTCAGCTAAAGCTATAAGATAAGTAGGGTGATCTGAAAATTAAGAACCAAGGGCCTATTAGCTCAGTTGGTTAGAGCGTCGTGCTAATAACGCGAAGGTCACAGGTTCGAGACCTGTATGGGCCAAATTTTTCCTCCCCGGTGTGCATGCAATATTCATGACAAAACGCACTGCAAGTCTGAACTAACCATTTATGGTTTGGTCCACTGGGCCAAACTCTGCATGCGAAAGCCATTCCGAAATGGTGTTCACAAAATGCACTTCAGGTGTGGATTTGCCATACATGGTTTGGGTTTACTGCCCACTATGGTATGGAAGACCGTGGCAAAATCATTATTTGTCAATTTATATCATGGACCAAGCTTGGTCCATATAGCATTATAGACACAAGACATGTACACAATAAGACATATACATATGTTATATATTTATTTATTTTTCAAATATGATTTAGGTATAGAATTTCATAACACAAGATACAACAACTCATAATATATAACACATAGTGTGAATTTGCCATACATGGTTTGGGTAATCTCAGGCAACGCCCATGTTCAATATTTTTGTCTGCTATCCAATATGAAACGACATAAATTCCTTTGTCTGAGAAAGTAGCATTTTCCCGCCTAAAATCACCTCCCAAAATTGAAAATTATATATGCTTTTTGTGATTTGTGATTTGTGATTTCTTGTATTTATTTATGGCATTTATAGAACACATGTATAAAATCTAAAGCCTACAATGAACGCAAAGAGAAGCGAAAGTATGTTGGGTATAGACACAAAAAATTTGAAACCGACAAATAGACCGATTAAATCATTATTTGGCTTAGTTTGAGATGAAGTATTAGACTAATTGAGTTATTGGGCCAGGTTGATTAAATTAATTTAATTAGTCCAATTAATTTAATTGGTTATTGGGTTGTTGAATTAATTAATTAAATGGCCCAAGCTCAATTCATATTGAATTTAATTATAATTATAATTATAATTTAAATATAATTTTATTATTTTGAATTTAATAATTATAATTTAATTTGAATTTGAATTAGATGATAGGATCTTGAACTTAGACTTAATGTTGGCAAGGTTCATTTCCTTAGATAATTAATTAATTTAATTTAATAAATAAATTAGGGAGTTTGTTGAGGGATGATGGTTACATACTCCACTATAAATAGAGTCACTCATTTCACATTTGAAACACACATTGAAAATTGAAAACAACTTGAAGATTTGAGAGCATTGAAGGCATTTTTGAAGTCGTTAGAAACTTGAAGCATATGAAGATTTTGAAGCTCGTGATTATCTTGAAGCTTGACGGTTCCTGTTTAAGATGACGCTAGTTGAATCCCGCAAGGCCACACCGCTTGAATCCCGGAAGCTACGCCACTTAAATCCCGAAAGTCATGTCATTGAATCCTGGAGGCTACGCCACTTGAAATTCGGAGGCCCTTCAATGGAGCGTTCAAGACATCAATTGAAGAATCATGAGACTACACAGAGATTTTCTACCAACACCTTATTGATATCCTTGTAAACTAGAATTTTGAATTCAATATATAATTCAATTTTCTTTGTTCACAAATTGGCACGCCCAGTGGAACAACTCCGTCTCTCATCTCTTCATAGGCGCATATCCTTCAACCGATATGGGGGCAAACCCCATATGAAATTTAAAATGGAGGAAGCTAAATGATACTTCTTGGCACGAGTTAAAACAAACCCATATCTCCTTGGAACGAGTTAAAACGACCTCATATCTCCTTGGCACGAGTTAAAAAAGGCATCATATCTTTCAAGATACTCCTTGGCACGAGTTTAAAATGACTTCATATCTTTAATTATCGTCATATGAGTTGTAGTGTCGAGACTTC
>NC_044931.1:8611110-8611611 GCF_003576645.1 Ipomoea triloba | reverse complement strand
TGTCAACCAATCCCCAAGTAGTTAATATAATTAGCTTCAAATTATTTTAAAATTTTTTTCATAGTATTAATAAAATACTTGGTAAATAAATATATAATATTATTTTGTACTATAACTTTGATATTTAATTACAAGATATTATAAAAATAAGATAATGGACAATGTAATTAACTACTTGGGAGATTTGTTGACAATGAAAGTACTCAAATAACCCATTACCCAGCAAATTGAAGCGAGAAACCACCTTTTAATATCTTTGGAATACATAATATTTTAAATTTTCAAATTTCTTTATTGACAATAACTCATTCAACAATAATGGTTGAACCAAATGAACCCCAAGCAAAACACCTAAAGGAAAGTCCATAGCTCCTATATCATAATCTAATTGCATGACGTTGTCTTCTATGCTACCAACAATAACCGAATTGCAAATAACACACTACCAACAAAAAGGAAGAGAACAAATAGTAAAGATGAAGACAATGACAATGTTACTCA
>NC_044931.1:8609454-8610110 GCF_003576645.1 Ipomoea triloba | reverse complement strand
CAAAGCCTTTTCTGAAGTGACGAACTGATCGTCAATAGCCTTGAGCAATGCTCGGACATCCTTATGCTTTTCACTAACAGAACCCCGAATCCCATTATATATTTTCGCCTTGATGTACATTGTGCTGAGCCGATTGGATCGATCCCATCGCTCATATAGCGCAACCTCATCTTGGGTACTTTCCTTAGTGGGGACAGGCGGTTGCTCATTGTGAATAGCGTAGTCCAAGTCTTTCCACCCTAGATTAAGAAGAATAGTTTCCTTCCACATTTTATAGTTGTCGCCCCTAAGTTCTAGAACTTCGATGTTCAAATCTGTGTGAGTAACGGATTGAGATGCTGTAAAGGTAAAGGTTTGGATTAGAATTTTGAGGCATGAATAGAATTGAATTGCATACATTACCAATGTAAATGATGCATATCCAAAATCCGAATGCAATAAAAATTGCCTGTGGGCTAAATTTTTACGCAAAATGGACCTTGTAAAATTAGAATAGAAATGAGATGGGTACAAGGTTGAATTTCTATTCTCAATGTTAAAAAACTACCAAAAACTATAGGCCGACACATAATTGCCTGTGGGCTAAATTATGGTCATAGTTTGGTATTTTAACCTGATCAATCATATAAATATAACAAAATTGCCTGTGGGCTAAA
>NC_044931.1:8605527-8606930 GCF_003576645.1 Ipomoea triloba | reverse complement strand
GCCAACCAAGGCCTACTCCCTCTCAATCTTGTAATAAACATAGCCACAAGGAGAAAGACAAAAAGAAAGACCAAACCTAGGGAGATCGTAGTAGACCTAGAGGAAAATGGTATTTCCTAAATCTCCCGATAATAACCACCTTTGCAATGCAATTTTTCATTAACCATAAACACACTATGATGCATCATGGCTCACTAGAAATTCATTTCCTAGCTTTTCCTTATTGATTTAAACAATTTTCTTTGTATCTCGTTTACTACCACATTCATTCATTCAATATTCTTTGATACTTTGTGACAATGACGCGAATGAGTAAATCCTACATATTCCATTGATTAAAGACTTGTCAAAACTTCTAATTTGACCTCCCTAGATGCCGACACAACCCGGGGTAACCCCAACAATCTTTTATTTTAACAACCACAAAACAGCGGTAAATCAAATGGCGTCGTAGCTAGGGAGGGCAAACGGTTGATATTGACTTGTGTTTTATCTTTGGAATATTCGCAATGTTTTGACTTCAATTCACTTGTTGTTTTTACTTTGTTTGTACTAACCTCCCTAAAACAACTACTTTTTGTTCGTGTTGGAAACTTTGATTCTTTCAACATTTTTGTAGGGTGAATGCAAACGACGGCTAGGGCCAACCAAGGCCTACTCCCTCTCAATCTTGTAATAAACATAGCCACAAGGAGAAAGACAAAAAGAAAGGCCAAACCTAGGGAGATCGTAGTAGACCTAGAGGAAAATGGTATTTCCAAAATCTCCCGAGAATAACCACCTTTGCAATGCAATTTTTCATTAACCATAAACACACTATGATGCATCATGGCTCACTAGAAATTCATTTCCTAGCTTTTCCTTATTGATTTAAACAATTTTCTTTGTATCTCGTTTACTACCACATTCATTCATTCAATATTCTTTGATACTTTGTGACAATGACGCGAATGAGTAAATGCTACATATTCCATTGATTAAAGACTTGTCAAAACTTCTAATTTAACCTCCCTAGATGCCGACACAACCCGGGGTAACCCCAACAATCTTTTATTTTAACAACCACAAAACAGCGGTAAATCAAATGGCGTCGTAGCTAGGGAGGGCAAACGGTTGATATTGACTTGTGTTTTATCTTTGGAATATTCGCAATGTTTTGACTTCAATTCACTTGTTGTTTTTACTTTGTTTGTACTAACCTCCCTAAAACAACTACTTTTTGTTCGTGTTGGAAACTTTGATTCTTTCAACATTTTTGTAGGGTGAATGCAAACGACGGCTAGGGCCAACCAAGGCCTACTCCCTATCAATCTTGTAATAAACATAGCCACAAGGAGAAAGACAAAAAGAAAGGCCAAACCTAGGGAGATCGTAGTAGACCTAGAGGAAAATGGTATTTCCTA
>NC_044931.1:8595888-8598124 GCF_003576645.1 Ipomoea triloba | reverse complement strand
TAAATCTCCCGAGAATAACCACCTTTGCAATGCAATTTTTCATTAACCATAAACACACTATGATGCATCATGGCTCACTAGAAATTCATATCCTACCATTTCCTTATGGATTTAAACAATTTTCTTTGTATCTCGTTTACTACAACATTCATTCATTCAATATTCTTTGATACTTTGTGACAATGACGCGAATGAGTAAATGCTACATATTCCATTGATTAAAGACTTGTCAATACTTCTAATTTGACCTCCCTAGATGCCGACACAACTCGGGGTAACCCCAACAATCTTTTAGTTTAACAACCACAAAACAGCGGTAAATCAAATGGCGTCGTAGCTAGGGAGGGCAAACGGTTGATATTGACTTGTGTTTTATCTTTGGAATATTCGCAATGTTTTGACTTCAATTCACTTGTTGTTTTTACTTTGTTTGTACTAACCTCCCTAAAACAACTACTTTTTGTTCGTGTTGGAAACTTTGATTCTTTCAACATTTTTGTAGGGTGAATGCAAACGACGGCTAGGGCCAACCAAGTCCTACTCCCTCTCAATCTTGTAATAAACATAGCCACAAGGAGAAAGACAAAAAGAAAGGCCAAACCTAGGGAGATCGTAGTAGACCGAGAGGAAAATGGTATTTCCTAAATCTCCCGAGAATAACCACCTTTGCAATGCAATTTTTCATTAACCATAAACACACTATGATGCATCATGGCTCACTAGAAATTCATTTCCTAGCTTTTCCTTATTGATTTAAACAATTTTCTTTGTATCTCGTTTACTACCACATTCATTCATTCAATATTCTTTGATACTTTGTGACAATGACGCGAATGAGTAAATGCTACATATTCCATTGATTAAAGACTTGTCAATACTTCTAATTTGACCTCCCTAGATGCCGACACAACCCGGGGTAACCCCAACAATCTTTTATTTTAACAACCACAAAACAGCGGTAAATCAAATGGCGTCGTAGCTAGGGAGGGCAAACGGTTGATATTGACTTGTGTTTTATCTTTGGAATATTCGCAATGTTTTGACTTCAATTCACTTGTTGTTTTTACTTTGTTTGTACTAACCTCCCTAAAACAACTACTTTTTGTTCGTGTTGGAAACTTTGATTCTTTCAACATTTTTGTAGGGTGAATGCAAACGAGGGCTAGGGCCAACCAAGGCCTACTCCCTCTCAATCTTGTAATAAACATAGCCACAAGGAGAAAGACAAAAAGAAAGGCCAAACCTTGGGAGATCGTAGTAGACCTAGAGGAAAATGGTATTTCCTAAATCTCCCGAGAATAACCACCTTTGCAATGCAATTTTTCATTAACCATAAACACACTATGATGCATCATGGCTCACTAGAAATTCATTTCCTAGCTTTTCCTTATTGATTTAAACAATTTTCTTTGTATCTCGTTTACTACCACATTCATTCATTCAATATTCTTTGATACTTTGTGACAATGACGCGAATGAGTAAATGCTACATATTCCATTGATTAAAGACTTGTCAAAACTTCTAATTTGACCTCCCTAGATGCCGACACAACCCGGGGTAACCCCAACAATCTTTTATTTTAACAACCACAAAACAGCGGTAAATCAAATGGCGTCGTAGCTAGGGAGGGCAAAACGGTTGATATTGACTTGTGTTTTATCTTTGGAATATTCGCAATGTTTTGACTTCAATTCACTTGTTGTTTTTACTTTGTTTGTACTAACCTCCCTAAAACAACTACTTTTTGTTCGTGTTGGAAACTTTGATTCTTTCAACATTTTTGTACGTTGAATGCAAACGAGGGCTAGGGCCAACCAAGGCCTACTCCCTCTCAACCTTGAAATAAACCTAGCCACAAGTAGAAAGACAAAAAGAAAGGCCAAACCTAGGGAGATACTAGTAGACCGAGAAGATTTTCATTAACCATAAACACACTATGATGCATCATGGCTCACTAGAAATTCATTTCCTAGCTTTTCCTTATTGATTTAAACAATTTTCTTTGTATCTCGTTTACTACAACATTCATTCATTCAATATTCTTTGATACTTTGTGACAATGACGCGAATGAGTAAATGCTACATATTCCATTGATTAAAGACTTGTCAAAACTTCTAATTTGACCTCCCTAGATGCTGACACAACCCGGGGTAACCCCAACAATCTTTTATTTTAACAACCACAAAACAGCGGTAAATCAAATGGCGTCGTAGCTAGGGAGGGCAAACGGTTGA
>NC_044931.1:8586447-8588053 GCF_003576645.1 Ipomoea triloba | reverse complement strand
ATTTCCTAAATCTCCCGAGAATAACCACCTTTGCAATGCAATTTTTCATTAACCATAAACACACTATGATGTATCATGGCTCACTAGAAATTCATTTCCTAGCTTTTCCTTATTGATTTAAACAATTTTCTTTGTATCTCGTTTACTACCACATTCATTCATTCAATATTCTTTGATACTTTGTGACAATGACGCGAATGAGTAAATCCTACATATTCCATTGATTAAAGACTTTTCAATACTTCTAATTTGACCTCCCTAGATGCCGACACAACCCGGGGTAACCGCAACAATCTTTTATTTTAACAACCACAAAACAACGGTAAATCAAATGGTGTCGTCGCTACGGAGGGCAAAACGGTTGATATTGACTTGTGTTTTATCTTTGGAATATTCGCAATGTTTTGACTTCAATTCACTTGTTGTTTTTACTTTGTTTGTACTAACCTCCCTAAAACAACTACTTTTTGTTCGTGTTGGAAACTTTGATTCTTTCAACATTTTTGTACGGTGAATGCAAACGAGGGCTAGGGCCAACCAAGGCCTACTCCCTCTCAACCTTGAAATAAACCTAGCCACAAGTAGAAAGACAAAAAGAAAGGCCAAACCTAGGGAGATACTAGTAGACCGAGAGGATTTTCATTAACCATAAACACACTATGATGCATCATGGCTCACTAGAAATTCATTTCCTAGCTTTTCCTTATTGATTTAAACAATTTTCTTTGTATCTCGTTTACTACAACATTCATTCATTCAATATTCTTTGATACTTTGTGACAATGACGCGAATGAGTAAATGCTACATATTCCATTGATTAAAGACTTGTCAAAACTTCTAATTTGACCTCCCTAGATGCCGACACAACCCGGGGTAACCCCAACAATCTTTTATTTTAACAACCACAAAACAGCGGTAAATCAAATGGCGTCGTAGCTAGGGAGGGCAAACGGTTGATATTGACTTGTGTTTTATCTTTGGAATATTCGCAATGTTTTGACTTCAATTCACTTGTTTTTACTTTGTTTGTACTAACCTCCCTAAAACAACTACTTTTTGTTCGTGTTGGAAACTTTGATTCTTTCAACATTTTTGTAGGGTGAATGCAAACGACGGCTAGGGCCAACCAAGGCCTACTCCCTCTCAATCTTGTAATAAACATAGCCACAAGGAGAAAGACAAAAAGAAAGGCCAAACCTAGGGAGATCGTAGTAGACCGAGAGGAAAATGGTATTTCCTAAATCTCCCGAGAATAACCACCTTTGCAATGCAATTTTTCATTAACCATAAACACACTATGATTCATCATGGCTCACTAGAAATTCACCATAAACACACTATGATTCATCATGGCTCACTAGAAATTCATTTCCTAGCTACTATGATTCATCATGGCTCACTAGAAATTCATTTCCTAGCTTTTCCTTATCATCATGGCTCACTAGAAATTCATTTCCTAGCTTTTCCTTATTGATTTAAACAATTTTCTTTGTATCTCGTTTACTACCACATTCATTAATTCAATATTCTTTGATACTTTGTGACAATGACGCGAATGAGTAAATGCTACATATTCCATTGATTAAAGACTTGTCAAAACTTCTA
>NC_044931.1:8584792-8585447 GCF_003576645.1 Ipomoea triloba | reverse complement strand
TAACTATATGAGCATGCTCCCACTTATCACGAAAAGATTTTTAAATATGGAAAACCGTCAGTAACCGGTGCCCACGTGGCTAGCATTAATATCCAAATGTAGCCGTTCCCTTCATGTATTCGTTGAACTTATCGGATTCACNCCTCCTTATTCTTCCGTCTTGATCTGGTTAAGGATCTTCCCCCTGAGTGATTGATCCCTAACCCTCCTTATTCCTCCATCTTGATCTGGTTAGGGATCTTCCCTTTGATCCCTAACCCTCCTTATTCCTCCTTTCAGAGATATCAGTTTGTTACCTTTCGAAGTGACCTCTCGAACTACCCTTCTTCGAGACATAATGTATATAGACAAACTGATCGGGTGACCTCTCGAACTACCTTTCGAACACAGATTGCGAGAGAAACAAGTTTGATTCATCTAAAAGATATCACTTGGAACATATCCTTAAGTTCATTTAGTGATTTCCAGATACATTACATATGAATCAATATCCTATTAGATTCCCTAGAAACTTTTGTTTGGCCTTGATCAGCCTAATAGGAATCTATCGTTAAAGCAGGAACTAGCCATCTAAAGTCCTATTTGTCTAATAACAGAACTGGGGGTGGCTATTCCCTTTTCTTGTTCTTCTCTCCGGAGCTGCTTACTGTAGTTG
>NC_044931.1:8583205-8583792 GCF_003576645.1 Ipomoea triloba | reverse complement strand
ATGCAAACGAGGGCTAGGGCCAACCAAGGCCTACTCCCTCTCAATCTTGAAATAAACCTAGCCACAAGGAGAAAGACAAAAAGAAAGGCCAAACCTAGGGAGATCCTAGTAGACCGAGAGGAGAATGGTATTTCCTAAACCTCCCGAGAATAACCACATTTGCAATGCAATTTTTCATTGACCATAACACACTATGATGCATCATGGCTCACTAGAAATTCATTTCCTAGACTTTCCTTATTGATTTAAACAATTTTCTTTGTATCTCGTTTACTACAACATTCATTCATTCAATATTCTTTGATACTTTGTGACAATGACGCGAATGAGTAAATGCTACATATTCCATTGATTAAAGACTTGTCAATACTTCTAATTTGACCTNACATTCATTCATTCAATATTCTTTGATACTTTGTGACAATGACGCGAATGAGTAAATGCTACATATTCCATTGATTAAAGACTTGTCAATACTTCTAATTTGACATCCCTAGATGCCGACACAACCCGGGGTAACCCCAACAATCTTTTATTTTAACAACCACAAAACAGCGGTAAATCAAATGGCGTCGTCGCTAGGGAGG
>NC_044931.1:8581628-8582205 GCF_003576645.1 Ipomoea triloba | reverse complement strand
AAATGGCATTTTATTGCTTTTTACTCATAATTCACGCATAAATTGCTCAAACTTCGCATAGAGTACCTTCACTTATAAAAAGTTTCCACAATTTAGTAGAGATCTACGTGAAGTCGGTTGTCCCAACGAGATCCTAGAAGATCAGAAAACTGAGAGGAGGTGAGCCACCCCGCTTGGATTCGAGAACCCATTGCACTGACCTTCAAAAAGCATGGGGCTCCATGTGATGTCGGGTGCCCGATGACGTGATCCGACGGGGTTGAGAGGAAAGAGTGACCGCCCAAGCCATGGCGGTGAGCTACTACAAACTACTACATCATTATCCTAAGGGACGAGAATATAAGAGAGGAGGTGAGCCATCCCGCTACGATTTGGGCACCCATCACACTGCCTTCGAAAAAGCGTGGCGCTCCACATGAAGTCGTGATGAGGATATAGGAGATCAAGGTATTCCAAGGTTAAGAGATCAACATGTTCACACCACAAACGACCCCTTGCAAGTGCAAGAAGGGACTTTAACAAGGGCTCGAGCAGCAAGGTTGCGGGAAGTTATTTGTGGATGGCTTGCAACGGTGGA
>NC_044931.1:8579605-8580628 GCF_003576645.1 Ipomoea triloba | reverse complement strand
GGGGGGGGGGTTGAATAGACTCAAGGGAATTTTGAAAACTTTTTAGAGTTAATCGCAGCGGAAAGGTATGTATCAAGATTTTATCTTTTACTTTGCACTAGGGTTTTCTTTGTTGAAAAGGTTAGGTTTAAGAGATGTATGCAATGCACTGTGTAGAGTAAAGAAAAAGGATAAAGAGATAGAGAGAGGGAGAGTTTTTATAGTGGTTCGGCTG
Source organism: Ipomoea triloba (assembly GCF_003576645.1). NCBI lineage: Eukaryota > Viridiplantae > Streptophyta > Magnoliopsida > Solanales > Convolvulaceae > Ipomoea > Ipomoea triloba. Next base: position 8,580,414 of record NC_044931.1, on the reverse strand, counting down.
TTAACAAGCCTACTCCACTCTTCTTCACAACACGTGAAGGTTTGCACTATATTTCCCTTATAGTACAATCTCCGTTACAACAAGCTCCTTTGATCACTAAGCCCGGCAGCTATGTTGTGGTAGGTTTTTCAACTTCTTCCAAGTTTACTCCGCCTCTTTCTACTTCACTTGTAGAGATGGTTGAATAAGTAGATAAATCTCCAACTCGGAATTCTTGAGCTTTCCTTCTTTAAGCTCACAAGAACTTCCAAATAAAACTGAATAAAGCTTAGTACGCTTGTGAATATCACACTGGAAATTTTTCGCTTGAACAACAATATTTCGCGCAATTCAACCTCGTCAAAATGAGATGGGACAAGGGTATTTATAGGTGGAATTTCAGATCCGTTGGAGGGAGATCGAAATTCAAAACCTATTGTCCAGTGAGTATTATCCAATGGGTAATATTTTCTCCTTTTTCAGAATGTCAGTACTTTCTAGCCGTTTGTCCACTTTTAGAAAAGGACAAAGTACCTTTTGTCCCTCAAAAGGTGACAATCATTAAATGCTCCTTGGGAACGTTGCATAGGACCCAAAATGACATTCAGTTATACCCATCTTCAAGGCAATAAATAAGACAACTTATTAGAGAATGTCTTTTGCCTTGGTCGAAAGAATGATTGACTTTATCATTCTTTCTTTTAACTCCTCGAGTCAATCACTTCTTTGATTGCTCGGTTATGGAATCTTGGCCCTTCCCGGTTTTGACCTAAGGTCCATGTCTTCGTGTCTTCATGTCTTCGAGTCTTCGAGTCTTCATGTCTTCGAGT
>NC_044931.1:8577801-8578605 GCF_003576645.1 Ipomoea triloba | reverse complement strand
TTAATTTTTCAGGTAAAGTTCGATTGCATTTTTGACACATTTTATGCAAAAAAAAGTGACATTTACATTTACCTGTTATTAAAGGTCACTTACAGGTTGATGAACTAAATTGACATTTTTATGTACCTAATTGCAACTTTAAATAGTTTGAGGGCCTAATTGATTTTTCAGGTAAAGGTTGATAGCCTACTTGACACATTTTATGCAAAAAAAAGTGACATTTACATTTACCTGGTATTACAGGTCTCTANTGAACTTAATTGACATTTTTATGTATCAAATTGCAACTTTAAAAAGTTTGAGGGTCTAATTGATTTTTCAGGTAAAGGTCGATAACTTATTTGACACATTCTACGCAAAAAAAGTTGACTTTACATTTACCTGTTATTACGGGTTACTAACAGGTAATTATTATTGGATGAACTAAATTGACATTTTTATGTATCTAATTGCAACTTTAAAATGTTTGAGGTTCTAATTGATTTTTCAGGTAAAGGTTGATAGCCTATTTAACACATTTTATGCGAAAAAGTGACATTTACATTTACCTGGTATTACAGGTCACTAACGAGTAATTATGCCTTGATGAACAAAATTGACATGTTTATGTATCTAATTGCAACTTTAAAAAGTTTGAGGGGCCTAATAAATGTTTCAGGTAAAGGTTGATAACTTATTTGACACATTTTATGCAAAAAAAGTGACATTTACATTTACCTGTTATTACAGGTCACTAACAGGTAATTATTCCTTGATGAACTAAATTGACATTTTTATGTACCTAATTGCAACTTTAAAAAGTTT
>NC_044931.1:8568692-8576801 GCF_003576645.1 Ipomoea triloba | reverse complement strand
GTGAATTGAAGTCAAAACATTGCGAATATTCCAAAGATAAAACACAAGTCAATATCAACCGTTTGCCCTCCCTAGCGACGACGCCATTTGATTTACTACTGTTTTGTGGTTGTTAAAATAAAAGATTGTTGGGGTTACCCCGGGTTGTGTCGGCATCTAGGGAGGTCAAATTAGAAGTATTGACAAGTCTTTAATCAATGGAATATGTAGCATTTACTCATTCGCGTCATTGTCACAAAGTATCAAAGAATATTGAATGAATGAATGTTGTAGTAAACGAGATACAAAGAAAATTGTTTAAATCAATAAGGAAAAGCTAGGAAATGAATTTCTAGTGAGCCATGATGCATCATAGTGTGTTTATGGTTAATGAAAAATTGCATTGCAAAGGTGGTTATTCTCGGGAGATTTAGGAAATACCATTTTCCTCTCGGTCTACTACGATCTCCCTAGGTTTGGCCTTTCTTTTTGTCTTTCTCCTTGTGGCTATGTTTATTACAAGATTGAGAGGGAGTAGGCCTTGGTTGGCCCTAGCCCTCGTTTGCATTCACCCTACAAAAATGTTGAAAGAATCAAAGTTTCCAACACGAACAAAAAGTAGTTGTTTTAGGGAGGTTAGTACAAACAAAGTAAAAACAACAAGTGAATTGAAGTCAAAACATTGCGAATATTCCAAAGATAAAACACAAGTCAATATCAACCGTTTGCCCTCCCTAGCTACGACGCCATTTGATTTACCGCTGTTTTGTGGTTGTTAAAATAAAAGATTGTTGGGGTTACCCCGGGTTGTGTCGGCATCTAGGGAGGTCAAATTAGAAGTTTTGACAAGTCTTTAATCAATGGAATATGTAGCATTTACTCATTCGCGTCATTGTCACAAAGTATCAAAGAATATTGAATGAATGAATGTTGTAGTAAACGAGATACAAAGAAAATTGTTTAAATCAATAAGGAAAAGCTAGGAAATGAATTTCTAGTGAGCCATGATGCATCATAGTGTGTTTATGGTTAATGAAAAATTGCATTGCAAAGGTGGTTATTCTCGGGAGATTTAGGAAATACCATTTTCCTCTCGGTCTACTACGATCTCCCTAGGTTTGGCCTTTCTTTTTGTCTTTCTCCTTGTGGCTATGTTTATTACAAGATTGAGAGGGAGTAGGCCTTGGTTGGCCCTAGCCCTCGTTTGCATTCACCCTACAAAAATGTTGAAAGAATCAAAGTTTCCAACACGAACAAAAAGTAGTTGTTTTAGGGAGGTTAGTACAAACAAAGTAAAAACAACAAGTGAATTGAAGTCAAAACATTGCGAATATTCCAAAGATAAAACACAAGTCAATATCAACCGTTTTGCCCTCCCTAGCGACGACGCCATTTGATTTACCGCTGTTTTGTGGTTGTTAAAATAAAAGATTGTTGGGGTTACCCCGGGTTGTGTCGGCATCTAGGGAGGTCAAATTAGAAGTATTGACAAGTCTTTAATCAATGGAATATGTAGCATTTACTCATTCGCGTCATTGTCACAAAGTATCAAAGAATATTGAATGAATGAATGTTGTAGTAAACGAGATACAAAGAAAATTGTTTAAATCAATAAGGAAAGTCTAGGAAATGAATTTCTAGTGAGCCATGATGCATCATAGTGTGATTATGGTTAATGAAAAATTGCATTGCAAAGGTGGTTATTCTCGGGAGATTTAGGAAATACCATTTTCCTCTCGGTCTACTACGATCTCCCTAGGTTTGGCCTTTCTTTTTGTCTTTCTCCTTGTGGCTATGTTTATTTCAAGATTGAGAGGGAGTAGGCCTTGGTTGGCCCTAGCCCTCGTTTGCATTCACCCTACAAAAATGTTGAAAGAATCAAAGTTTCCAACACGAACAAAAAGTAGTTGTTTTAGGGAGGTTAGTACAAACAAAGTAAAAACAACAAGTGAATTGAAGTCAAAACATTGCGAATATTCCAAAGATAAAACACAAGTCAATATCAACCGTTTGCCCTCCCTAGCGACGACGCCATTTGATTTACCGCTGTTTTGTGGTTGTTAAAATAAAAGATTGTTGGGGTTACCCCGGGTTGTGTCGGCATCTAGGGAGGTCAAATTAGAAGTATTGACAAGTCTTTAATCAATGGAATATGTAGCATTTACTCATTCGCGTCATTGTCACAAAGTATCAAAGAATATTGAATGAATGAATGTTGTAGTAAACGAGATACAAAGAAAATTGTTTAAATGAATAAGGAAAAGCTATGAAATGAATTTCTAGTGAGCCATGATGCATCATAGTGTGTTTATGGTTAATGAAAAATTGCATTACAAAGGTGGTTATTCTCGGGAGGTTTAGGAAGTACCATTTTCCTCGCGGTCTACTAGGATTTCCCTAGGTTTGGCCTTTCTTTTTGTCTTTCTCCTTGTGGCTCGGTTTATTTCAAGATTGAGAGGGAGTAGGTCTTGGTTGGCCCTAGCCCTCGTTTGCATTGACCCTACAAAAATGTTGAAAGAATCAAAGTTTCCAATACGAACAAAAAGTAGTTGTTTTAGGGAGGTTAGTACAAACAAAGTAAAAACAACAAGTGAATTGAAGTCAAAACATTGCGAATATTCCAAAAATAAAACAGAAGTCAATATCAACCGTTTTGCCCTCCCTAGCGACGACGCCATTTGATTTACCGCTGTTTTGTGGTTGTTAAAATAAAAGATTGTTGGGGTTACCCCGGGTTGTGTCGGCATCTAGGGAGGTCAAATTAGAAGTATTGACAAGTCTTTAATCAATGGAATATGTACCATTTACTCATTCGCGTCATTGTCACAAAGTATCAAAGAATATTGAATGAATGAATGTAGTAGTAAACGAGATACAAAAATAATTGTTGAAATCAATAAGGAAAATCTAGGAAAATGAATTTCTAGTGAGCCATGATGCATCATAGTGTGTTTATGGTTAATGAAAATTGCATTGCAAATGTGGTTATTCTCGGGAGGTTTAGGAAAGACCATTCTCCTCTCGGACTGCTAGGATCTCCCTAGGTTTGGCCTTTTTTTTTGTCCTTCTCCTTGTTGCTCGGTTTATTTCAAGATTGAGAGGGAGTAGGCCTTGGTTGGCCCTAGCCTTCGTTTGCATTCACCCTACAAAAATGTTGAAAGAATCAAAGTTTCCAACACGAACACAAAGTAGTTGTTTTAGGGAGGTTAGTACAAACAAAGTATAAACAACAAGTGAATTGAAGTCAAAACATTGCGAATATTCCAAAGATAAAACACAAGTCAATATCAACCGTTTTGCCCTCCCTAGCGACGACGCCATTTGATTTACTGCTGTTTTGTGGTTGTTAAAATAAAAGATTGTTGGGGTTACCCCGGGTTCTTTCGGCATCTAGGGAGGTCAAATTAGAAGTATTGACAAGTCTTTAATCAATGGAATATGTAGCATTTACTCATTCGTGTCATTGTCACAAAGTATCAAATAATATTGAATGAATGAATGTTGTAGTAAACGAGATACAAAGAAAATTGTTTAAATGAATAAGGAAAAGCTATGAAATGAATTTCTAGTGAGCCATGATGCATCATAGTGTGTTTATGGTTAATGAAAAATTGCATTACAAAGGTGGTTATTCTCGGGAGGTTTAGGAAGTACCATTTTCCTCGCGGTCTACTAGGATTTCCCTAGGTTTGGCCTTTCTTTTTGTCTTTCTCCTTGTGGCTCGGTTTATTTCAAGATTGAGAGGGAGTAGGTCTTGGTTGGCCCTAGCCCTCGTTTGTATTGACCCTACAAAAATGTTGAAAGAATCAAAGTTTACAACACGAACAAAAAGTAGTTGTTTTAGGGAGGTTAGTACAAACAAAGTAAAAACAACAAGTGAATTGAAGTCAAAACGTTGCGAATATTCCAAAGATAAAACACAAGTCAATATCAACCGTTTTGCCCTCCCTAGCGACGACGCCATTTGTGTAACACCCCAATTTCTGCTCCGACAACTATTACAATATGCGTAATATAACGCTGTGGAAGCTTATATATCTTACAGCAGTAAACTGGGTGCTACCGCCACACTTAGAGTGAAGCCTATCACCTCTTTGATAAAACTTCCACTATAAGTGCACAGGCTAAAAGAAACACACTCAACATCAACACCCCAAACATCAAAATATAATATTCTAGGCATATATATTAATATCAAAAGGTATTTATAAGAATTTGCCCGACGGCTGTTATTTACAAACTTCGGGTCCTCCACTGCCCTAACAGACTAGAGCCAGCCAAAACTAAGGCTACCAAAAGATATATATACACAAAAAGAGAAAACCATCCAAAAACTTCCCAACTCTGGCCCTCTAATCCAAACTTCGGTACACCGGTGTGGTGTACGTGCCCCAAACGAGGTGCCACTCTCCCTCGAACCACATGATGTGATCGAGGAAGCGACACTCGACTAACATCATTGACCACTCGTCACGAAAATCTCATGGGTCGGAGTCCCACGGACACGGGTAGCGGACAATGAACTCGATAGGGTCAGAACCGGGAATAAGCTCTATGGGGTAGTACCCATACTGAGCATTTGACTCATCTACTAAGTCCAAAAGGAATAAGGATTGACTGGGCTGACTGGGGTTGCTGGAGTATAGTCAGGGGACGCTGGAGTATAGTCTGGAGAGCTTTGAGAATCGGGTGGAGAATAGGGGTCTCTGTCCGGCGTGTCATGCAAAGTCTGACCAACAAAAGTAGGTCCCGGGCAAACATGATCAGGAGTGTTTGCCGGGCTACAGGATCCTTCACTGGATGACATCTGAAATGACGTACACGGTGAAGTGTAATTAGCACAACGGCTAAGTAAGGTAATCCATTTGTCACTTCCATCAGATAAAAGTTTTGACAAATAATTCATAAAGGTAAATACACATTACCAAATATGGTGTCCATGCCTTTCATTACTGCAATCAACAATTAATGCCATATAATCACAAGCATATAATGAGTATATAAGTCACAACACATTTCCTTATCAAACTTCCTAGTTTATCAAACTAGGTTGCCTTTGATTTCTTTTCATACAGGATAGGTTTTCAGAACTATCCCTGTCTATCACACATGTCAATGCCACAATTATGACTTCTAGTTGTCTTCAATTATGAAAACGTTACTTAGTTTCTGACTAGAAGCAAGAGACCTTATTGAGGATACAAATTTCTTTGACTAGACCGAAATCGGATCTGGACATGGGGATTACGGTCCTGCCCCAAGTCTCGTTCGTGATCCCTTGGACGAAGGTTCATCATTATGGTCCCTAGTTTGGCCCCACCTAGGTCCATAAAGCTGATACCAACCCGAAAATGACATGAGTATCTATACTTAAGTGTGCACACCCCCACGGCCTACGCCTGACTGAGTGATATAGAAAACTCCCCTGCGCCTGACTGAGTGACGCAGAGCCTCCCTACGCCTGACGAAGTGACGTAGAGACTTGGCGAATAGACTTCGCTTTACGTATGAATAAAACCTGCGCCTGACGGAGTGACGCAGAAACTCCCTACGCCTGACGAAGTGACGTAGAGGCTTGGCGTATACTGCCGTACATATATTGAAGAAGACCATCGGTACTATAGCCCGAGGTAATATAAATGACAAGGTCCTCTTTAACTTCTTGAAACTAAGGTTTTAAAAACATTTCCCCTCCTTTCTCATCTTCTTTTGGACATTTTCCACAAAATCAAGTCCCTATTTTGAAAACAATTACCATTCTCAACTTGGTTCACAAGTCTCGTCTCTCAAAACATCTTTCTCAAAACATTTTCCATCATCACACTACACATTTGTATATATGCATACCACATAAGCCTAACACTTTCCACATATTTATGCATATTCACTTAAGGTACACATACCAAATATATACATATTACAACACTCCATTTAAATATACATACATACTCATATATGTACATATATTATAATACACACATTACACGTATATATATATACATACCACATATATATATACTTAATACTCATACCATATATAATATGTATATATTACTTATATACACATACGTAGGTTATGCTACACATCCAATATATATAAATATGTAATACTACTTTCATATATATAAATATATCACACACATACATATACAGTATATATATACCACACGCACACATCATATATATATTACACACACTCACAATTATCATTAACACATCAATAATCATACTAAGCGTAATTCAGAAAATTTCAGCTTGGCGCAGTCCGAAAGATTGAGCCGGTAAAAATAGTTCCCGAACTCTTTTTCACTTGAAATTTTTATGGTAGAACCCCAACTTATAGTACTTGATGTCCATAAAAAGTTTTGGTCATTTTGATCCACGAATAAACACAGAAAATTCCATTTTTGCCCTTGGCAGTGGGCTGTCCGGAATTCTGTCTCTCCCTGGACCAGTTTTGGGAAAAATTCCGAAAACCATACTTCCAATACTCCGATCATTATGAAATTTTATATGCGGGTTCTACACTTATAGAACTACATGTCTAAAAAAAATTGGATCAAAATACCTTACCAATTTTTCCCAATAAATTTCGGAAGTTACTGCCAGAATCTACCCTGATTTCCTTTCACTATTTTCACAAGTATAAGCCTATATGGACATAAATATAACATATACATGCATATCCAAGCTATGAACATGTATAAAAAAATATTCCCAAAGCTCCAAAAACACCATATTTCAACCAAAATCAATTATCCAAATTCAAGTGACTAATTCCAACTTAAGGGAATTCCTTACCTTGTAAAGGATTTCTAACACCTTAGGAAGCAATTTTGGATCCTTTCCCCAATTTTCACCTTAAAACCTAGGTTCAAAATCAACACCATAACATCATGTATCAAGAAATTAAACATAGATTCATAACCTAGGAAGGATTACAAAGCTTTCTACCGAATAATATCGAAAACTTACCGAATAAATTGGAAGTTTAGAAGGATTTGGCTATGGAACTTTGGAAGAAAAAATGGTGGAAGATGATCACACCTCTCTCTCTCTTTTTGGCATTTGGGGAAGAAAAGGGAAAAAAAATTCCTTTTATATTTAATCCCAACTTATGGGATAAGCTTTAGGAAAAAAAATAATAAAATAATAAAATATCTCCACAACATATCAGTTGTGGTCCAAACAGATAAAGTTTCGGTGGAAAATAATCCAGAAAGAATAATTTTCGAAACCACAAATTTATTCCAGTCAAAAGCTCCAAAATGGGCCTAGGTTCGGTACACTGCGGAAATTTCGCGGTGTACGATCAGAAATAAATTTCGACCCTTATAGCTCATCCAATTTCAACTTAACTAAGCAGGAAGTCATACTTAGTCATAACATGCCTAATCATCAATTTTTAAGGAAATCCGAGCTGAAAATTCGTCCTCGAAAATTTTACGGTTCGTGACCGGCACGAACGATCGCAGCTTAATGACAACTATACCTCCGTATAAAAATTCCCTTGACATATCGGGAGATCATCTTATGAATGTCATAGCCTAAAGATATATTTTCCGACCCTTAGACTTATCGGAAAGACGAGGGGTTACAATTTGATTTACTGCTGTTTTGTGGTTGTTAAAATAAAAGATTGTTGGGGTTACCCCGGGTTGTGTCGGCATCTAGGGAGGTCAAATTAGAAGTATTGACAAGTCTTTAATCAATGGAATATGTAGCATTTACTCATTCGCGTCATTGTCACAAAGTATCAAAGAATATTGAATGAATGAATGTTGTAGTAAACGAGATACAAAGAAAATTGTTTAAATCAACAAGGAAAGTCTAGGAAATGAATTTCTAGTGAGCCATGATGCATCATAGTGTGTTATGGTCAATGAAAAATTGCATTACAAAGGTGGTTATTCTCGGGAGGTTTAGGAAGTACCATTTTCCTCGCGGTCTACTAGGATTTCCCTAGGTTTGGCCTTTCTTTTTGTCTTTCTCCTTGTGGCTCGGTTTATTTCAAGATTGAGAGGGAGTAGGTATTGGTTGGCCCTAGCCCTCGTTTGCATTGACCCTACAAAAATGTTGAAAGAATCAAAGTTTACAACACGAACAAAAAGTAGTTGTTTTAGGGAGGTT
>NC_044931.1:8566502-8567692 GCF_003576645.1 Ipomoea triloba | reverse complement strand
AAGTCATAAGGTTGGTGTTTTGGTTAGGGCGGAGTCCTGAAAATGGTGTCGGCACTCGGTCAACCGTGCCTCCCTAAAAAGGGAGTGTGAGAAATAAATAATAAGGTTGGTGTTTTGGTTAGGCCGGAGTCCTGAAAATGGTGTCAGCACTCGGTCAACCACGCCTCCCTGAAAAGGGAGTGCGAGAAAGAAGTCATAAGGTTGGTGTTTTGGTTAGGCCGGAGTCCTGAAAATGGTGTCGGCACTCGGTCAACCACGCCTCCCTGAAAAGGGAGTGCGAGAAAGAGGTCATAAGGTTGGTGTTTTGGTTAGGCCGGAGTCCTGAAAATGGTGTCAGCACTCGGTCAACCACGCCTCCCTGAAAAGGGAGTGCGAGAAAGAGGGCATAAGGTTGGTGTTTTGGTTAGGCCGGAGTCCTGAAAATGGTGTCAGCACTCGGTCAACCACGCCTCCCTGAAAAGGGAGTGCGAGAAAGAGGGCATAAGGTTGGTGTTTTGGTTAGGCCGGAGTCCTGAAAATGGTGTCAGCACTCGGTCAACCACGCCTCCCTGAAAAGGGAGTGCGAGAAAGAGGGCATAAGGTTGGTGTTTTGGTTAGGCCGGAGTCCTGAAAATGGTGTCAGCACTCGGTCAACCACGCCTCCCTGAAAAGGGAGTGCGAGAAAGAGGGCATAAGGTTGGTGTTTTGGTTAGGCCGGAGTCCTGAAAATGGTGTCAGCACTCGGTCAACCACGCCTCCCTGAAAAGGGAGTGCGAGAAAGAGGGCATAAGGTTGGTGTTTTGGTTAGGCCGGAGTCCTAACAATGGAGTCGGCACTCGATCAACGGTGCGTCCCTGAAAAGAGAGTGCGAGAAAGAGGTCATATGTTTGGTGTTTTGGTTAGGCGGAGTCCTGAAAATGGAGTCGGCACTCGGTCAACCGTGCCTCCCTAAAAAGTGAATGTGAGAAATAAGTAATAAGGTTGGTGTTTTGGTTAGGCCGGAGTCCTGAAAATGGTGTCGGCACTCGGTCAACCACGCCTCCCTGAAAAGGGAGTGCGAGAAAGAAGTCATAAGGTTGGTGTTTTAGTTAGGCCGGAGTCCTGAAAATGGAGTCGGCACACGGTCAACCGTGCCTCCCTGAAAAGGGAGTGCGAGAAAGAAGTCATAAGGTTGGTGTTTTGGTTAGGCCGGAGTCCTGAAAATGGTGTCG
>NC_044931.1:8563120-8563281 GCF_003576645.1 Ipomoea triloba | reverse complement strand
AAGCTTAAATATTTTCCGAGTTGAGCTCAAAGTTACCCGGTTGTATTTTCGCTCTTGGTTTACTTGTCGAACTTACAGCGTTTTTGCCTATGCATCGAGACTTGGGAATTTCTACTTAACAGTTGGTATCATCAAAACCTATTACATGATGTTCCTAACAA
>NC_044931.1:8561469-8562120 GCF_003576645.1 Ipomoea triloba | reverse complement strand
AATATTTGGTCTAAAAATGATAGTCTAAATAAATACTACTTTTAGTTTGAATTTTTCTAAGTATTCTTAATTCTCTTTTGAGTAACATTGTCATTGTCTTTATCTTTACTATTTGATCTCTTCCTTTTTGTTGGTAGTGTGTTATTTGCAATAGGGTTATTGTTGGTAGCATAGATGACAACGTCATGCAATGAGATTATGATATAGGAGCTATGAATTTTGTAGTGAATATTTGAATATGAATTGAATTGATTACTCTCTTTGTCAACTAATCCCCAAGTAGTTAATATAATTAGCTTCAAATTATTTTTTAAAAAAATTTCATTGTATTAATAAAATACTTGGTAAATAAATATATAACATTATTTTGTATTATAACTTTGAAATTTAATTACAAGATATTGTAAAAATAAGATAATGAATATCAATTCATAGATATGAACGTAAAGAATCTTTGCATGAGAGAAAATAAAGACATGCAATATAACTAATGAAATTATTTCTCTTATTTAATTTAAATTTTTGATAATGAATAATTTTTTTCAAATAAAGGCATTATAGACACATAATTCTAAATTAAAGAAATACATATGTATCATTTTTTGTTGTAGCTACTAATTTATTTAATTTAATAAGAGTAAAATAGAGTGA
>NC_044931.1:8559832-8560469 GCF_003576645.1 Ipomoea triloba | reverse complement strand
GCACGGTTGACCGAGTGCCGACTCCATTTTCAGGACTCCGGCCTAACCAAAACGCCATCGTTATGACTTCTTTTCACACTCCCTGTTCAGCGAGGCACGGTTGACCGAGTGCCGACTCCATTTGCAGTACTCCGGCCTAACCAAAACACCATCCTAATGACTTCTTTTCACACTCCCTTTTCATGGAGGCACGGTTGACCGAGTGCCGACTCCATTTTCAGGACTCCAGCCTAACCAAAACACCATCCTAATGACTTCTTTCCACACTTCCTTTTTTGCGAGGCACGGTTGACCGAGTGCCGACTCCATTTTCAGGACTCCGGCCTAACCAAAACACCATCCTTATAACTTCTTTTCACACTCCGTTTTCAGGGAAGCACGGTTGACCGAGTGCCGACTCCATTTTCAGGACTCCGGCCTAACCAAAACGCCATCCTTATGACTTCTTTTCACACTCCCTTTTCAGCGAGGCACGGTTGACCGAGTGCCGACTCCATTTGCAGTACTCCGGCCTAACCAAAACACCATCCTAATGACTTTTTTTCACACTCCCTTTTTAGGGAGGCACGGATGACCGAGTGCCGACTCCATTTTCAGGACTTCGCTCTAACCAAAACACCATCCTTATAACTTCTTT
>NC_044931.1:8557853-8558832 GCF_003576645.1 Ipomoea triloba | reverse complement strand
AGATAAATATTGCTGGCCTATTTGATACATTTTATGCAGAAAAAGTGACATTTTTATTTACTCGGCATTACAGGTCACTAACAGGTAATTATGCCTTAATGACGAAATTGACATGTTTATGTTTCTAATTGCAACTTTAAAAAGTTTGAGGGTTTAATTGACTTTACAGATAAAGTTTGATGGCCTATTTGATACATTTTATGCAAAAAAAAGTGAAATTTTTATTTACCTGTTATTACAGGTCACTAACAGGTAATTATGTTATGATGACTAAATTGACATGTTTATATATCTAATTGCAACTTTAAAACGTTTGAGGGCCTAATTGACTTTAAAGATAAATATTGTTGGCCTATTTGATACATTTTATGCAAAAAAAGTAACATTTTTATTTACTCGGCACTACAGGTCACTAACAGGTAATTATGCCTTGATGACGAAATTGACATGTTTATGTATCTAACTGCAACTTTAAAAAGTTTGAGGGTTTAATTGACTTTACAGATAAAGTTTGATGGCCTATTTGATACATTTTATGCAAAAAAAAGTGAAATTTTTATTTACCTGTTATTACAGGTCACTAACAGGTAATTATGTTATGATGACTAAATTGACATGTTTATATATCTAATTGCAACTTTAAAACNTATCTAATTGCAACTTTAAAACGTTTGAGGGCCTAATTGACTTTAAAGATAAATATTGCTGGCCTATTTGATACATTTTATGCAAAAAAAGTGACATTTTTATTTACTCGGCATTACAGGTCACTAACAGGTAATTATGCCTTGATGACGAAATTGACATGTTTATGTATCTAACTGCAACTTTAAAAAGTTTGAGGGTTTAATTGACTTTACAGATAAAGTTTGATGGCCTATATGATACATTTTATGCAAAAAAAAGTGAAATTTTTATTTACCTGTTATTACAGGTCACTAACAGGTAATTATGTTATGATGACTAAATTGACATGTTT
>NC_044931.1:8556108-8556853 GCF_003576645.1 Ipomoea triloba | reverse complement strand
CGACCATTATCCGAGAGATCATCTTCCAATCTGACATCTGCTATTACTTGAGCAACTGATCTATCAATCTGAGCAGATTCAGTGGGTGTCAACTCAAAATTTAGAGCATGTTGCACTGGGTCCCTGACCACAATGCCCTGATCATCAGCAGCTACCATGTAGTCCTGAGCTTCAGCTGCTGGATCATCTATCTCTCGAACCACCCGTCGTGGTTCTTCTGTATCCCCCTGTACTGGATCACTAATCCCAGTACCTTCAACCTCTCGAGCCTCCTCTCGAGGTTCTAACACAGATTCACCAGTACCCTCAGCAGTAATATCATCATGAAGATTATCACACAAATCTCTTGATAGGGACCTGGTNACAGATTCACCAGTACCCTCAGCAGTAATATCATCATGAAGATTATCACACAAATCTCTTGACAGGGACCTGGTAGGGGGCACTCTCTCAACCTCAGTGGCCAGTGTAGCCTGAGGTTCCCCCTGGGCTTGTGCCCTGTCCTCGAAGGGTACTTGTATAACTGACGGTGTCACCTCTCGAACCTGGGTGACAGCAATATTTTTGGCCTTTTTGGCCCTCAAAGCAACTCTCTGAATCAGAGCATCCAAAGGCTCATCATCAGAGTCCTTCTCCTTGGCTGGGGCTTTCCTTTTGGCTGTGAGGGAGAAGGTGCAGCCTTACCACCTTTAGCTTTGGGGACTAGAGATTTCGTCCTACCCATATAGGTATTTCGATGAATCTC
>NC_044931.1:8554898-8555108 GCF_003576645.1 Ipomoea triloba | reverse complement strand
TGATCCACCTGATCACCCTGGAGAAGTCATCAAGAGTGGGTGCTTCCACTGCCAACTGAGTGGAAACTTCTTCATATAAGTCATCCCGCCCATCAGAAATGATTTCAGTGGCAGAGATTGCTTCGTCTATCTGAGCTGTGATCTCTCGACTATGCTCCAAGAGATCATCTCCCACCCTGACTGTGTAGTCTGTCTCTCGAACCATCTCAC
>NC_044931.1:8554459-8554723 GCF_003576645.1 Ipomoea triloba | reverse complement strand
TACTCTCTCAACCTCAGTGGCCAGTGTAGCCTGAGGTTCCCCCTGGGCTTGTGCCCTGTCCTCAAACGGTACTTGAACAACAGAGGGTGTTACCTCTCGGATCTGGGTGACAACAGCAGTTTTGGCTTTCTTAGCCCTCTTTGGCATATGAACCCTTTGTATCAGTACATCAGAATTCTTTCCCTCGGTTTGGGCTTTCCTTTTGCCCCTTCCTTTTGGCTGTGAGGGAGACGGTGCAGCCTTAACACCTTTAGTTTTGGGGAC
>NC_044931.1:8552915-8553459 GCF_003576645.1 Ipomoea triloba | reverse complement strand
GGAAAACTTAACGGATAATCATAAAAGTAAGGTTAAATTAGGTAATCTCTATTAATAATATTAATCTGAATTATCTTAACTATCTATTTGATTAAATCATTCATATGAACCATCCATTTGATTAAATAATTTGACCGCCATTTTTTCTATCCATTTTAGGCCTAACTCTCTTTGGCTCTTATTAGTATAGTAGATATAAAGACAAACTTAGTCATACATATGGCCTTCTTAATTAAATATAATTGTCAAAAATACGATTAAAAGTATGATATTACATATGTTGGGAGGCGATTTCGATAGCTAACACTACAAGAAATTTCACATTTAGTGACAACAGAAGTTGTCACCAAAACTATCGATTTTGGTCACTATTGAAATTAGTGACCAATTTTTGAAGTCATCACCTGTCGTCACTATATCCTCCGTCACTATTACAATAGTGACGAGTTTTGAAAAGTTGTCACAATTACTCAAGGCTTTTGTGACAATGTTTACATACACTAAAAGTAGTATTTGAGTGATACCAATAGTGGTCACAATAAAT
>NC_044931.1:8551358-8551915 GCF_003576645.1 Ipomoea triloba | reverse complement strand
CCAAATGCATGCACAACTGATACATATTCAACAGAAAAGGTATAAAATAATACAAATTACCCCGAAGAGTTTGAACATCATAAACAAATTTACGTTACTGTCACTACATATAAATAGAAAATAAAATTGATAACTGATTGGCCTATTAGCTCAGTTGGTTAGTGCTAATAACCCGAAGGTCGCAGGTTCGAGACCTGCATGGGCCATTTAGTTTTAAATGATTTCTAAGCCTGTGACCGCAGACACCCAGAAACGACGTCGTTGTAGGCATCTCAATTTACGAAACAAAACAACGCCGTTGCCGGGGATCGAACCCGGGTCACCCGCGTGACAGGCGGGAATACTCACCACTATACTACAACGACTGAATGGCTTGTCTCCTAACATTTACGTACTTAACAAATAAACCATTTTAGATTAATTATTTGTTTGTGTAAAACAGTAACTAAATAAAATATAACAATATCAAATTTTCATGAACACACAAAAATTTACTTTTATTGAATTTATAATTTCTGGAGTAATTTATTGAAAAATACTACTTTTATATGACTCAT
>NC_044931.1:8548292-8550358 GCF_003576645.1 Ipomoea triloba | reverse complement strand
ATTAGTGAGGTTGTAGTTTTGATGTTTTGATTTTAGTGGGAGGTGTGGATAGTGATAAAACGGAGAAGAAGTTCCCCGATTGTCGTGTTCTCAAGGACGGAAAATTGGAATCGAGTCAAGCGTGTAACATTTTTGATGTTAAGAGACATTAGTTACAAGATTCACTCTAAGCAAAAGAAGTCATGGTGAAGAGTTTGACAAAAGTAAAACAAAAGTAATCAATTAACGAAAGAAAGGAAATGAATGTCCTATCTAGGTCTCAAGTTTGATACTACTACAGGGTCTTCTAGGCAATGCAACTACATTTCTATCAAGGGAGCACACGACACCATCTCCGAGTGGCATCAAACTTTGGACTCCTTGTTCCTCAGTCAGATGGGGCATTTTAACAAACACTTGGTCAACCACTTCTCCCGGGCCTCGGCATCCCGGACCAAGGGTGTGGATGTGGCCAATTAGGACTCGTATAGTTCCGATATCTCGCAACCTATACATCCACTAACTTTACCTACTATCCTGGTCGTAAATAGAAGCAAATCAAGATAAACATCAACCACACAAGATATATGAACGGAGAAGATTTGCCATTCATTGCCTTGTAGTGGGACTCTTTTGATCTCCTTGAGAGTTATGTATATTAGTGAGGTTGTAGTTTTGATGTTTTGATTTTAGTGGGAGGTGTGGATAGTGATAAAACGGAGAAGAAGTTCCCCGATTGTCGTGTTCTCAAGGATGGAAAATTGGAACCGAATCAAGCGTGTAGCATTTTTGATGTTAAGAGACATTAGTTACAAGATTCACTCTAAGCAAAAGAAGTCATGGTGAAGAGTTTGACAAAAGTAAAACAAAAGTAATCAATTAACGAAAGAAAGGAAATGAATGTCCTATCTAGGTCTCAAGTTTGATACTACTACAGGGTCTTCTAGGCAATGCAACTACATTTCTATCAAGGGAGCACACGACACCATCTCCGAGTGGCATCAAACTTTGGACTCCTTGTTCCTCAGTCAGATGGGGCATTTTAACAAACACTTGGTCAACCACTTCTCCCGGGCCTCGGCATCCCGGACCAAGGGTGTGGATGTGGCCAATTAGGACTCGTATAGTTCCGATATCTCGCAACCTATACATCCACTAACTTTACCTACTATCCTGGTCGTAAATAGAAGCAAATCAAGATAAACATCAACCACACAAGATATATGAACGGAGAAGATTTGCCATTCATTGCCTTGTAGTGGGACTCTTTTGATCTCCTTGAGAGTTATGTATATTAGTGAGGTTGTAGTTTTGATGTTTTGATTTTAGTGGGAGGTGTGGATAGTGATAAAACGGAGAAGAAGTTCCCCGATTGTCGTGTTCTCAAGGATGGAAAATTGGAACCGAATCAAGCGTGTAGCATTTTTGATGTTAAGAGACATTAGTTACAAGATTCACTCTAAACAAAAGAAGTCATGGTGAAGAGTTTGACAAAAGTAAAACAAAAGTAATCAATTAACGAAAGAAAGGAAATGAATGTCCTATCTAGGTCTCAAGTTTGATACTACTACAGGGTCTTCTAGGCAATGCAACTACATTTCTATCAAGGGAGCACACGACACCATCTCCGAGTGGCATCAAACTTTGGACTCCTTGTTCCTCAGTCGGATGGGGCATTTTAACAAACACTTGGTCAACCACTTCTCCCGGGCCTCGGCATCCCGGACCAAGGGTGTGGATGTGGCCAATTAGGACTCGTATAGTTCCGATATCTCGCAACCTATACATCCACTAACTTTACCTACTATCCTGGTCGTAACTAGAAGCAAATCAAGATAAACATCAACCACACAAGATATATGAACGGAGAAGATTTGTCATTCATTGCCTTGTAGTGAGACTCTTTTGATCTCCTTGAGAGTTATGTATATTAGTGAGGTTGTAGTTTTGATGTTTTGATTTTAGTGGGAGGTGTGGTGATAAAACGGAGAAGAAGTTACTCGATTGTCGTGTTCTCAAGGATGGAAAATTGGAACCGAATGAATCAAGCGTGTAACATTTTTGATGTTAAGAGACATTAGTTACAA
>NC_044931.1:8547991-8548221 GCF_003576645.1 Ipomoea triloba | reverse complement strand
CGATTGTCGTGTTCTCAAGGATGGAAAATTGGAACCGAATCAAGCGTGTAACATTTTGATGTTAAGAGACATTAGTTACAGGATTCACTCTAAGCAATAGAAGTCATGGTGAAGAGTTTGACAAAAGTAAAAGAAAAGTAATCAATTAACGAAAGAAAGGAAATGAATGTCCTATCTAGGTCTCAAGTTTGATACTACTACAGGGTCAGAGGCAATGCAACTACATTTCT
>NC_044931.1:8546375-8546991 GCF_003576645.1 Ipomoea triloba | reverse complement strand
AAGGGTTAGGCGTGAGATGCAGAGAGTGATCTGAGAACACAGGGAGGAGCGTAGAATGCGAAACAGGGAAAGATAATCATAAAAATGCACATGATATACACATGTTGACCCATATAATTGTGTGACCCGACCCGTCTCACACAAGTTTTTGCCATATGTATAAACTCACAGGGGCATGCCATGGTATGGTTTCCGCCGGAAACGGTGATGTGTGTGTGTGTTGTTGTGGGCGGAAAATGACTTCCGCCTAAATTTGGCGGAAGTCATTTTCCGCCAAATGAAGCTTATTTTCTCCAGTCAACGAAAAATGATTTCCGTTGACTGGATTTTTCAATGCTTGCCAAACACCCAAAGCCCGAAAAATGATTTCTGGAAGTCATTTTCCGGGCTTCCAAACACACCCTTACTGAAAAAATACACATTGTTTAGGATACACCATAATTGTCAACACATTACATGCTGAGAGACATCACAGGAAACACGGCATAAATTTTTAAGCAACAAGTAACTGTACCTCAACTCTCCACAAAGTACTATATAATACTATACCTTTTCTTGAATCATTTTGTATAACACTATTACCACCCCCCCCCCCCCCCCCCCCCCCCCCCCCCCC
>NC_044931.1:8544887-8545375 GCF_003576645.1 Ipomoea triloba | reverse complement strand
ACTAAAACCAAAACATCAAAACTACAACCTCACTAATATACATAACTCTCAAGGAGATCAAAAGACTCCCACTACAAGGCAATGAATGTCAAATCTTCTCCGTTCATATATCTTGTGTGGTTGATGTTTATNGTGTTTGTTAAAATGCCCCATCTGACTGAGGAACAAGGAGTCCAAAGTTTGATGCCACTCGGAGATGGTGTCGTGTGCTCCCTTGATAGAAATGTAGTTGCATTGCCTAGAAGACCCTGTAGTAGTATCAAACTTGAGACCTAGATAGGACATTCATTTCCTTTCTTTCGTTAATTGATTACTTTTGTTTTACTTTTGTCAAACTCTTCACCATGACTTCTTTTGCTTAGAGTGAATCTTGTAACTAATGTCTCCTAACATCAAAAATATTACACGCTTGATTCATTTCCAATTTTCCATCCTTGAGAACACGACAATCGGGGAACTTCTTCTCCGTTTTATCACTATCCACACCT
>NC_044931.1:8544627-8544830 GCF_003576645.1 Ipomoea triloba | reverse complement strand
AACTTCTTCTCCGTTTTATCACTATCCACACCTCCCACTAAAATCAAAACATCAAAACTACAACCTCACTAATATACATAACTCTCAAGGAGTTCAAAAGAGTCCCACTACAAGGCAATGAATGTCAAATCTTCTCCGTTCATATATCTTGTGTGGTTGATGTTTATCTTGATTTGCTTCTATTTACGACCAGGATAGTAGGT
>NC_044931.1:8504886-8543627 GCF_003576645.1 Ipomoea triloba | reverse complement strand
AGTCTCATTTCGACCTTCGGATCCTTATGAGTCCGGCAGTCTGTCTGCCTTTGAGTGAGTTAGGTTGAGATAACCTAAGTCTCATTTCGATCCTCGGTTCCTTATGATTTCGGCAGTCTGTCTGCCTTTGAGTGAGTTAGGTTGAGATAACCTAAGTCTCATTTCGATCCTCGGATCCTTATGAGTCCGGCAGTCTGTCTGCCTTTGAGTGAGTTAGGTTGAGATAACCTAAGTCTCATTTCGATCTTCGGATCCTTATGAGTCCGGCAGTCTGTCTGCCTTTGAGTGAGTTAGGTTGAGATAACCTAAGTCTCATTTCGATCTTCGGATCCTTATGAGTCCGGCAGTCTGTCTGCCTTTGAGTGAGTTAGGTTGAGATAACCTAAGTCTCATTTCGATCTTCGGATCCTTATGAGTCCGGCAGTCTGTCTGCCTTTGAGTGAGTTAGGTTGAGATAACCTAAGTCTCATTTCGATCTTCGGATCCTTATGAGTCCGGCAGTCTGTCTGCCTTTGAGTGAGTTAGGTTGAGATAACCTAAGTCTCATTTCGATCTTCGGATCCTTATGAGTCCGGCAGTCTGTCTGCCTTTGAGTGAGTTAGGTTGAGATAACCTAAGTCTCATTTCGATCTTCGGATCCTTATGAGTCCGGCAGTCTGTCTGCCTTTGAGTGAGTTAGGTTGAGATAACCTAAGTCTCATTTCGATCTTCGGATCCTTATGAGTCCGGCAGTCTGTCTGCCTTTGAGTGAGTTAGGTTGAGATAACCTAAGTCTCATTTCGATCTTCGGATCCTTATGAGTCCGGCAGTCTGTCTGCCTTTGAGTGAGTTAGGTTGAGATAACCTAAGTCTCATTTCGATCTTCGGATCCTTATGAGTCCGGCAGTCTGTCTGCCTTTGAGTGAGTTAGGTTGAGATAACCTAAGTCTCATTTCGATCTTCGGATCCTTATGAGTCCGGCAGTCTGTCTGCCTTTGAGTGAGTTAGGTTGAGATAACCTAAGTCTCATTTCGATCTTCGGATCCTTATGAGTCCGGCAGTCTGTCTGCCTTTGAGTGAGTTAGGTTGAGATAACCTAAGTCTCATTTCGATCTTCGGATCCTTATGAGTCCGGCAGTCTGTCTGCCTTTGAGTGAGTTAGGTTGAGATAACCTAAGTCTCATTTCGATCTTCGGATCCTTATGAGTCCGGCAGTCTGTCTGCCTTTGAGTGAGTTAGGTTGAGATAACCTAAGTCTCATTTCGATCTTCGGATCCTTATGAGTCCGGCAGTCTGTCTGCCTTTGAGTGAGTTAGGTTGAGATAACCTAAGTCTCATTTCGATCTTCGGATCCTTATGAGTCCGGCAGTCTGTCTGCCTTTGAGTGAGTTAGGTTGAGATAACCTAAGTCTCATTTCGATCTTCGGATCCTTATGAGTCCGGCAGTCTGTCTGCCTTTGAGTGAGTTAGGTTGAGATAACCTAAGTCTCATTTCGATCTTCGGATCCTTATGAGTCCGGCAGTCTGTCTGCCTTTGAGTGAGTTAGGTTGAGATAACCTAAGTCTCATTTCGATCTTCGGATCCTTATGAGTCCGGCAGTCTGTCTGCCTTTGAGTGAGTTAGGTTGAGATAACCTAAGTCTCATTTCGATCTTCGGATCCTTATGAGTCCGGCAGTCTGTCTGCCTTTGAGTGAGTTAGGTTGAGATAACCTAAGTCTCATTTCGATCTTCGGATCCTTATGAGTCCGGCAGTCTGTCTGCCTTTGAGTGAGTTAGGTTGAGATAACCTAAGTCTCATTTCGATCTTCGGATCCTTATGAGTCCGGCAGTCTGTCTGCCTTTGAGTGAGTTAGGTTGAGATAACCTAAGTCTCATTTCGATCTTCGGATCCTTATGAGTCCGGCAGTCTGTCTGCCTTTGAGTGAGTTAGGTTGAGATAACCTAAGTCTCATTTCGATCTTCGGATCCTTATGAGTCCGGCAGTCTGTCTGCCTTTGAGTGAGTTAGGTTGAGATAACCTAAGTCTCATTTCGATCTTCGGATCCTTATGAGTCCGGCAGTCTGTCTGCCTTTGAGTGAGTTAGGTTGAGATAACCTAAGTCTCATTTCGATCTTCGGATCCTTATGAGTCCGGCAGTCTGTCTGCCTTTGAGTGAGTTAGGTTGAGATAACCTAAGTCTCATTTCGATCTTCGGATCCTTATGAGTCCGGCAGTCTGTCTGCCTTTGAGTGAGTTAGGTTGAGATAACCTAAGTCTCATTTCGATCTTCGGATCCTTATGAGTCCGGCAGTCTGTCTGCCTTTGAGTGAGTTAGGTTGAGATAACCTAAGTCTCATTTCGATCTTCGGATCCTTATGAGTCCGGCAGTCTGTCTGCCTTTGAGTGAGTTAGGTTGAGATAACCTAAGTCTCATTTCGATCTTCGGATCCTTATGAGTCCGGCAGTCTGTCTGCCTTTGAGTGAGTTAGGTTGAGATAACCTAAGTCTCATTTCGATCTTCGGATCCTTATGAGTCCGGCAGTCTGTCTGCCTTTGAGTGAGTTAGGTTGAGATAACCTAAGTCTCATTTCGATCTTCGGATCCTTATGAGTCCGGCAGTCTGTCTGCCTTTGAGTGAGTTAGGTTGAGATAACCTAAGTCTCATTTCGATCTTCGGATCCTTATGAGTCCGGCAGTCTGTCTGCCTTTGAGTGAGTTAGGTTGAGATAACCTAAGTCTCATTTCGATCTTCGGATCCTTATGAGTCCGGCAGTCTGTCTGCCTTTGAGTGAGTTAGGTTGAGATAACCTAAGTCTCATTTCGATCTTCGGATCCTTATGAGTCCGGCAGTCTGTCTGCCTTTGAGTGAGTTAGGTTGAGATAACCTAAGTCTCATTTCGATCTTCGGATCCTTATGAGTCCGGCAGTCTGTCTGCCTTTGAGTGAGTTAGGTTGAGATAACCTAAGTCTCATTTCGATCTTCGGATCCTTATGAGTCCGGCAGTCTGTCTGCCTTTGAGTGAGTTAGGTTGAGATAACCTAAGTCTCATTTCGATCTTCGGATCCTTATGAGTCCGGCAGTCTGTCTGCCTTTGAGTGAGTTAGGTTGAGATAACCTAAGTCTCATTTCGATCTTCGGATCCTTATGAGTCCGGCAGTCTGTCTGCCTTTGAGTGAGTTAGGTTGAGATAACCTAAGTCTCATTTCGATCTTCGGATCCTTATGAGTCCGGCAGTCTGTCTGCCTTTGAGTGAGTTAGGTTGAGATAACCTAAGTCTCATTTCGATCTTCGGATCCTTATGAGTCCGGCAGTCTGTCTGCCTTTGAGTGAGTTAGGTTGAGATAACCTAAGTCTCATTTCGATCTTCGGATCCTTATGAGTCCGGCAGTCTGTCTGCCTTTGAGTGAGTTAGGTTGAGATAACCTAAGTCTCATTTCGATCTTCGGATCCTTATGAGTCCGGCAGTCTGTCTGCCTTTGAGTGAGTTAGGTTGAGATAACCTAAGTCTCATTTCGATCTTCGGATCCTTATGAGTCCGGCAGTCTGTCTGCCTTTGAGTGAGTTAGGTTGAGATAACCTAAGTCTCATTTCGATCTTCGGATCCTTATGAGTCCGGCAGTCTGTCTGCCTTTGAGTGAGTTAGGTTGAGATAACCTAAGTCTCATTTCGATCTTCGGATCCTTATGAGTCCGGCAGTCTGTCTGCCTTTGAGTGAGTTAGGTTGAGATAACCTAAGTCTCATTTCGATCTTCGGATCCTTATGAGTCCGGCAGTCTGTCTGCCTTTGAGTGAGTTAGGTTGAGATAACCTAAGTCTCATTTCGATCTTCGGATCCTTATGAGTCCGGCAGTCTGTCTGCCTTTGAGTGAGTTAGGTTGAGATAACCTAAGTCTCATTTCGATCTTCGGATCCTTATGAGTCCGGCAGTCTGTCTGCCTTTGAGTGAGTTAGGTTGAGATAACCTAAGTCTCATTTCGATCTTCGGATCCTTATGAGTCCGGCAGTCTGTCTGCCTTTGAGTGAGTTAGGTTGAGATAACCTAAGTCTCATTTCGATCTTCGGATCCTTATGAGTCCGGCAGTCTGTCTGCCTTTGAGTGAGTTAGGTTGAGATAACCTAAGTCTCATTTCGATCTTCGGATCCTTATGAGTCCGGCAGTCTGTCTGCCTTTGAGTGAGTTAGGTTGAGATAACCTAAGTCTCATTTCGATCTTCGGATCCTTATGAGTCCGGCAGTCTGTCTGCCTTTGAGTGAGTTAGGTTGAGATAACCTAAGTCTCATTTCGATCTTCGGATCCTTATGAGTCCGGCAGTCTGTCTGCCTTTGAGTGAGTTAGGTTGAGATAACCTAAGTCTCATTTCGATCTTCGGATCCTTATGAGTCCGGCAGTCTGTCTGCCTTTGAGTGAGTTAGGTTGAGATAACCTAAGTCTCATTTCGATCTTCGGATCCTTATGAGTCCGGCAGTCTGTCTGCCTTTGAGTGAGTTAGGTTGAGATAACCTAAGTCTCATTTCGATCTTCGGATCCTTATGAGTCCGGCAGTCTGTCTGCCTTTGAGTGAGTTAGGTTGAGATAACCTAAGTCTCATTTCGATCTTCGGATCCTTATGAGTCCGGCAGTCTGTCTGCCTTTGAGTGAGTTAGGTTGAGATAACCTAAGTCTCATTTCGATCTTCGGATCCTTATGAGTCCGGCAGTCTGTCTGCCTTTGAGTGAGTTAGGTTGAGATAACCTAAGTCTCATTTCGATCTTCGGATCCTTATGAGTCCGGCAGTCTGTCTGCCTTTGAGTGAGTTAGGTTGAGATAACCTAAGTCTCATTTCGATCTTCGGATCCTTATGAGTCCGGCAGTCTGTCTGCCTTTGAGTGAGTTAGGTTGAGATAACCTAAGTCTCATTTCGATCTTCGGATCCTTATGAGTCCGGCAGTCTGTCTGCCTTTGAGTGAGTTAGGTTGAGATAACCTAAGTCTCATTTCGATCTTCGGATCCTTATGAGTCCGGCAGTCTGTCTGCCTTTGAGTGAGTTAGGTTGAGATAACCTAAGTCTCATTTCGATCTTCGGATCCTTATGAGTCCGGCAGTCTGTCTGCCTTTGAGTGAGTTAGGTTGAGATAACCTAAGTCTCATTTCGATCTTCGGATCCTTATGAGTCCGGCAGTCTGTCTGCCTTTGAGTGAGTTAGGTTGAGATAACCTAAGTCTCATTTCGATCTTCGGATCCTTATGAGTCCGGCAGTCTGTCTGCCTTTGAGTGAGTTAGGTTGAGATAACCTAAGTCTCATTTCGATCTTCGGATCCTTATGAGTCCGGCAGTCTGTCTGCCTTTGAGTGAGTTAGGTTGAGATAACCTAAGTCTCATTTCGATCTTCGGATCCTTATGAGTCCGGCAGTCTGTCTGCCTTTGAGTGAGTTAGGTTGAGATAACCTAAGTCTCATTTCGATCTTCGGATCCTTATGAGTCCGGCAGTCTGTCTGCCTTTGAGTGAGTTAGGTTGAGATAACCTAAGTCTCATTTCGATCTTCGGATCCTTATGAGTCCGGCAGTCTGTCTGCCTTTGAGTGAGTTAGGTTGAGATAACCTAAGTCTCATTTCGATCTTCGGATCCTTATGAGTCCGGCAGTCTGTCTGCCTTTGAGTGAGTTAGGTTGAGATAACCTAAGTCTCATTTCGATCTTCGGATCCTTATGAGTCCGGCAGTCTGTCTGCCTTTGAGTGAGTTAGGTTGAGATAACCTAAGTCTCATTTCGATCTTCGGATCCTTATGAGTCCGGCAGTCTGTCTGCCTTTGAGTGAGTTAGGTTGAGATAACCTAAGTCTCATTTCGATCTTCGGATCCTTATGAGTCCGGCAGTCTGTCTGCCTTTGAGTGAGTTAGGTTGAGATAACCTAAGTCTCATTTCGATCTTCGGATCCTTATGAGTCCGGCAGTCTGTCTGCCTTTGAGTGAGTTAGGTTGAGATAACCTAAGTCTCATTTCGATCTTCGGATCCTTATGAGTCCGGCAGTCTGTCTGCCTTTGAGTGAGTTAGGTTGAGATAACCTAAGTCTCATTTCGATCTTCGGATCCTTATGAGTCCGGCAGTCTGTCTGCCTTTGAGTGAGTTAGGTTGAGATAACCTAAGTCTCATTTCGATCTTCGGATCCTTATGAGTCCGGCAGTCTGTCTGCCTTTGAGTGAGTTAGGTTGAGATAACCTAAGTCTCATTTCGATCTTCGGATCCTTATGAGTCCGGCAGTCTGTCTGCCTTTGAGTGAGTTAGGTTGAGATAACCTAAGTCTCATTTCGATCTTCGGATCCTTATGAGTCCGGCAGTCTGTCTGCCTTTGAGTGAGTTAGGTTGAGATAACCTAAGTCTCATTTCGATCTTCGGATCCTTATGAGTCCGGCAGTCTGTCTGCCTTTGAGTGAGTTAGGTTGAGATAACCTAAGTCTCATTTCGATCTTCGGATCCTTATGAGTCCGGCAGTCTGTCTGCCTTTGAGTGAGTTAGGTTGAGATAACCTAAGTCTCATTTCGATCTTCGGATCCTTATGAGTCCGGCAGTCTGTCTGCCTTTGAGTGAGTTAGGTTGAGATAACCTAAGTCTCATTTCGATCTTCGGATCCTTATGAGTCCGGCAGTCTGTCTGCCTTTGAGTGAGTTAGGTTGAGATAACCTAAGTCTCATTTCGATCTTCGGATCCTTATGAGTCCGGCAGTCTGTCTGCCTTTGAGTGAGTTAGGTTGAGATAACCTAAGTCTCATTTCGATCTTCGGATCCTTATGAGTCCGGCAGTCTGTCTGCCTTTGAGTGAGTTAGGTTGAGATAACCTAAGTCTCATTTCGATCTTCGGATCCTTATGAGTCCGGCAGTCTGTCTGCCTTTGAGTGAGTTAGGTTGAGATAACCTAAGTCTCATTTCGATCTTCGGATCCTTATGAGTCCGGCAGTCTGTCTGCCTTTGAGTGAGTTAGGTTGAGATAACCTAAGTCTCATTTCGATCTTCGGATCCTTATGAGTCCGGCAGTCTGTCTGCCTTTGAGTGAGTTAGGTTGAGATAACCTAAGTCTCATTTCGATCTTCGGATCCTTATGAGTCCGGCAGTCTGTCTGCCTTTGAGTGAGTTAGGTTGAGATAACCTAAGTCTCATTTCGATCTTCGGATCCTTATGAGTCCGGCAGTCTGTCTGCCTTTGAGTGAGTTAGGTTGAGATAACCTAAGTCTCATTTCGATCTTCGGATCCTTATGAGTCCGGCAGTCTGTCTGCCTTTGAGTGAGTTAGGTTGAGATAACCTAAGTCTCATTTCGATCTTCGGATCCTTATGAGTCCGGCAGTCTGTCTGCCTTTGAGTGAGTTAGGTTGAGATAACCTAAGTCTCATTTCGATCTTCGGATCCTTATGAGTCCGGCAGTCTGTCTGCCTTTGAGTGAGTTAGGTTGAGATAACCTAAGTCTCATTTCGATCTTCGGATCCTTATGAGTCCGGCAGTCTGTCTGCCTTTGAGTGAGTTAGGTTGAGATAACCTAAGTCTCATTTCGATCTTCGGATCCTTATGAGTCCGGCAGTCTGTCTGCCTTTGAGTGAGTTAGGTTGAGATAACCTAAGTCTCATTTCGATCTTCGGATCCTTATGAGTCCGGCAGTCTGTCTGCCTTTGAGTGAGTTAGGTTGAGATAACCTAAGTCTCATTTCGATCTTCGGATCCTTATGAGTCCGGCAGTCTGTCTGCCTTTGAGTGAGTTAGGTTGAGATAACCTAAGTCTCATTTCGATCTTCGGATCCTTATGAGTCCGGCAGTCTGTCTGCCTTTGAGTGAGTTAGGTTGAGATAACCTAAGTCTCATTTCGATCTTCGGATCCTTATGAGTCCGGCAGTCTGTCTGCCTTTGAGTGAGTTAGGTTGAGATAACCTAAGTCTCATTTCGATCTTCGGATCCTTATGAGTCCGGCAGTCTGTCTGCCTTTGAGTGAGTTAGGTTGAGATAACCTAAGTCTCATTTCGATCTTCGGATCCTTATGAGTCCGGCAGTCTGTCTGCCTTTGAGTGAGTTAGGTTGAGATAACCTAAGTCTCATTTCGATCTTCGGATCCTTATGAGTCCGGCAGTCTGTCTGCCTTTGAGTGAGTTAGGTTGAGATAACCTAAGTCTCATTTCGATCTTCGGATCCTTATGAGTCCGGCAGTCTGTCTGCCTTTGAGTGAGTTAGGTTGAGATAACCTAAGTCTCATTTCGATCTTCGGATCCTTATGAGTCCGGCAGTCTGTCTGCCTTTGAGTGAGTTAGGTTGAGATAACCTAAGTCTCATTTCGATCTTCGGATCCTTATGAGTCCGGCAGTCTGTCTGCCTTTGAGTGAGTTAGGTTGAGATAACCTAAGTCTCATTTCGATCTTCGGATCCTTATGAGTCCGGCAGTCTGTCTGCCTTTGAGTGAGTTAGGTTGAGATAAGTTAAGTCTCATTTCGATCTTCAGATCCTTATGAGTCCGTCAGTCTGCATGCCTTTGAGTGAGTTAGGTTGAGATAACCTAAGTCTCATTTCGATCTTCGGATCCTTATGAGTCCGGCAGTCTGTCTGCCTTTGAGTGAGTTAGGTTGAGATAACCTAAGTCTCATTTCAATCTTTGGATCCTTATGAGTCCGGCAGTCTGCCAGCCTTTGAGTGAGTTAGGTTGAGATAACCTAAGCCTCATTTCAATCTTTGGATCCTTATGAGTCCGGCAGTCTGCCAGCCTTTGAGTGAGTTAGGTTGAGATAACCTAAGTCTCATTTCAATCTTTGGATCCTTATGAGTCCGGCAGTCTGCCAGCCTTTGAGTGAGTTAGGTTGAGATAACCTAAGTCTCATTTCGATCCTCGGATCCTTATGAATTCGGCAGTCTGTCTGCCTTTGAGTGAGTTAGGTTGAGATAACCTAACTCTCATTTCGATCCTCGGATCCTTATGAGTCCGGCAGTCTGTCTGCCTTTGAGTGAGTTAGGTTGAGATAACCTAAGTCTCATTTCGATCTTCGGATCCTTATGAGTCCGGCAGTCTGTCTGCCTTTGAGTGAGTTAGGTTGAGATAACCTAAGTCTCATTTCGATCTTCGGATCCTTATGAGTCCGGCAGTCTGTCTGCCTTTGAGTGAGTTAGGTTGAGATAACCTAAGTCTCATTTCGATCTTCGGATCCTTATGAGTCCGGCAGTCTGTCTGCCTTTGAGTGAGTTAGGTTGAGATAACCTAAGTCTCATTTCGATCTTCGGATCCTTATGAGTCCGGCAGTCTGTCTGCCTTTGAGTGAGTTAGGTTGAGATAACCTAAGTCTCATTTCGATCTTCGGATCCTTATGAGTCCGGCAGTCTGTCTGCCTTTGAGTGAGTTAGGTTGAGATAACCTAAGTCTCATTTCGATCTTCGGATCCTTATGAGTCCGGCAGTCTGTCTGCCTTTGAGTGAGTTAGGTTGAGATAACCTAAGTCTCATTTCGATCTTCGGATCCTTATGAGTCCGGCAGTCTGTCTGCCTTTGAGTGAGTTAGGTTGAGATAACCTAAGTCTCATTTCGATCTTCGGATCCTTATGAGTCCGGCAGTCTGTCTGCCTTTGAGTGAGTTAGGTTGAGATAACCTAAGTCTCATTTCGATCTTCGGATCCTTATGAGTCCGGCAGTCTGTCTGCCTTTGAGTGAGTTAGGTTGAGATAACCTAAGTCTCATTTCGATCTTCGGATCCTTATGAGTCCGGCAGTCTGTCTGCCTTTGAGTGAGTTAGGTTGAGATAACCTAAGTCTCATTTCGATCTTCGGATCCTTATGAGTCCGGCAGTCTGTCTGCCTTTGAGTGAGTTAGGTTGAGATAACCTAAGTCTCATTTCGATCTTCGGATCCTTATGAGTCCGGCAGTCTGTCTGCCTTTGAGTGAGTTAGGTTGAGATAACCTAAGTCTCATTTCGATCTTCGGATCCTTATGAGTCCGGCAGTCTGTCTGCCTTTGAGTGAGTTAGGTTGAGATAACCTAAGTCTCATTTCGATCTTCGGATCCTTATGAGTCCGGCAGTCTGTCTGCCTTTGAGTGAGTTAGGTTGAGATAACCTAAGTCTCATTTCGATCTTCGGATCCTTATGAGTCCGGCAGTCTGTCTGCCTTTGAGTGAGTTAGGTTGAGATAACCTAAGTCTCATTTCGATCTTCGGATCCTTATGAGTCCGGCAGTCTGTCTGCCTTTGAGTGAGTTAGGTTGAGATAACCTAAGTCTCATTTCGATCTTCGGATCCTTATGAGTCCGGCAGTCTGTCTGCCTTTGAGTGAGTTAGGTTGAGATAACCTAAGTCTCATTTCGATCTTCGGATCCTTATGAGTCCGGCAGTCTGTCTGCCTTTGAGTGAGTTAGGTTGAGATAACCTAAGTCTCATTTCGATCTTCGGATCCTTATGAGTCCGGCAGTCTGTCTGCCTTTGAGTGAGTTAGGTTGAGATAACCTAAGTCTCATTTCGATCTTCGGATCCTTATGAGTCCGGCAGTCTGTCTGCCTTTGAGTGAGTTAGGTTGAGATAACCTAAGTCTCATTTCGATCTTCGGATCCTTATGAGTCCGGCAGTCTGTCTGCCTTTGAGTGAGTTAGGTTGAGATAACCTAAGTCTCATTTCGATCTTCGGATCCTTATGAGTCCGGCAGTCTGTCTGCCTTTGAGTGAGTTAGGTTGAGATAACCTAAGTCTCATTTCGATCTTCGGATCCTTATGAGTCCGGCAGTCTGTCTGCCTTTGAGTGAGTTAGGTTGAGATAACCTAAGTCTCATTTCGATCTTCGGATCCTTATGAGTCCGGCAGTCTGTCTGCCTTTGAGTGAGTTAGGTTGAGATAACCTAAGTCTCATTTCGATCTTCGGATCCTTATGAGTCCGGCAGTCTGTCTGCCTTTGAGTGAGTTAGGTTGAGATAACCTAAGTCTCATTTCGATCTTCGGATCCTTATGAGTCCGGCAGTCTGTCTGCCTTTGAGTGAGTTAGGTTGAGATAACCTAAGTCTCATTTCGATCTTCGGATCCTTATGAGTCCGGCAGTCTGTCTGCCTTTGAGTGAGTTAGGTTGAGATAACCTAAGTCTCATTTCGATCTTCGGATCCTTATGAGTCCGGCAGTCTGTCTGCCTTTGAGTGAGTTAGGTTGAGATAACCTAAGTCTCATTTCGATCTTCGGATCCTTATGAGTCCGGCAGTCTGTCTGCCTTTGAGTGAGTTAGGTTGAGATAACCTAAGTCTCATTTCGATCTTCGGATCCTTATGAGTCCGGCAGTCTGTCTGCCTTTGAGTGAGTTAGGTTGAGATAACCTAAGTCTCATTTCGATCTTCGGATCCTTATGAGTCCGGCAGTCTGTCTGCCTTTGAGTGAGTTAGGTTGAGATAACCTAAGTCTCATTTCGATCTTCGGATCCTTATGAGTCCGGCAGTCTGTCTGCCTTTGAGTGAGTTAGGTTGAGATAACCTAAGTCTCATTTCGATCTTCGGATCCTTATGAGTCCGGCAGTCTGTCTGCCTTTGAGTGAGTTAGGTTGAGATAACCTAAGTCTCATTTCGATCTTCGGATCCTTATGAGTCCGGCAGTCTGTCTGCCTTTGAGTGAGTTAGGTTGAGATAACCTAAGTCTCATTTCGATCTTCGGATCCTTATGAGTCCGGCAGTCTGTCTGCCTTTGAGTGAGTTAGGTTGAGATAACCTAAGTCTCATTTCGATCTTCGGATCCTTATGAGTCCGGCAGTCTGTCTGCCTTTGAGTGAGTTAGGTTGAGATAACCTAAGTCTCATTTCGATCTTCGGATCCTTATGAGTCCGGCAGTCTGTCTGCCTTTGAGTGAGTTAGGTTGAGATAACCTAAGTCTCATTTCGATCTTCGGATCCTTATGAGTCCGGCAGTCTGTCTGCCTTTGAGTGAGTTAGGTTGAGATAACCTAAGTCTCATTTCGATCTTCGGATCCTTATGAGTCCGGCAGTCTGTCTGCCTTTGAGTGAGTTAGGTTGAGATAACCTAAGTCTCATTTCGATCTTCGGATCCTTATGAGTCCGGCAGTCTGTCTGCCTTTGAGTGAGTTAGGTTGAGATAACCTAAGTCTCATTTCGATCTTCGGATCCTTATGAGTCCGGCAGTCTGTCTGCCTTTGAGTGAGTTAGGTTGAGATAACCTAAGTCTCATTTCGATCTTCGGATCCTTATGAGTCCGGCAGTCTGTCTGCCTTTGAGTGAGTTAGGTTGAGATAACCTAAGTCTCATTTCGATCTTCGGATCCTTATGAGTCCGGCAGTCTGTCTGCCTTTGAGTGAGTTAGGTTGAGATAACCTAAGTCTCATTTCGATCTTCGGATCCTTATGAGTCCGGCAGTCTGTCTGCCTTTGAGTGAGTTAGGTTGAGATAACCTAAGTCTCATTTCGATCTTCGGATCCTTATGAGTCCGGCAGTCTGTCTGCCTTTGAGTGAGTTAGGTTGAGATAACCTAAGTCTCATTTCGATCTTCGGATCCTTATGAGTCCGGCAGTCTGTCTGCCTTTGAGTGAGTTAGGTTGAGATAACCTAAGTCTCATTTCGATCTTCGGATCCTTATGAGTCCGGCAGTCTGTCTGCCTTTGAGTGAGTTAGGTTGAGATAACCTAAGTCTCATTTCGATCTTCGGATCCTTATGAGTCCGGCAGTCTGTCTGCCTTTGAGTGAGTTAGGTTGAGATAACCTAAGTCTCATTTCGATCTTCGGATCCTTATGAGTCCGGCAGTCTGTCTGCCTTTGAGTGAGTTAGGTTGAGATAACCTAAGTCTCATTTCGATCTTCGGATCCTTATGAGTCCGGCAGTCTGTCTGCCTTTGAGTGAGTTAGGTTGAGATAACCTAAGTCTCATTTCGATCTTCGGATCCTTATGAGTCCGGCAGTCTGTCTGCCTTTGAGTGAGTTAGGTTGAGATAACCTAAGTCTCATTTCGATCTTCGGATCCTTATGAGTCCGGCAGTCTGTCTGCCTTTGAGTGAGTTAGGTTGAGATAACCTAAGTCTCATTTCGATCTTCGGATCCTTATGAGTCCGGCAGTCTGTCTGCCTTTGAGTGAGTTAGGTTGAGATAACCTAAGTCTCATTTCGATCTTCGGATCCTTATGAGTCCGGCAGTCTGTCTGCCTTTGAGTGAGTTAGGTTGAGATAACCTAAGTCTCATTTCGATCTTCGGATCCTTATGAGTCCGGCAGTCTGTCTGCCTTTGAGTGAGTTAGGTTGAGATAACCTAAGTCTCATTTCGATCTTCGGATCCTTATGAGTCCGGCAGTCTGTCTGCCTTTGAGTGAGTTAGGTTGAGATAACCTAAGTCTCATTTCGATCTTCGGATCCTTATGAGTCCGGCAGTCTGTCTGCCTTTGAGTGAGTTAGGTTGAGATAACCTAAGTCTCATTTCGATCTTCGGATCCTTATGAGTCCGGCAGTCTGTCTGCCTTTGAGTGAGTTAGGTTGAGATAACCTAAGTCTCATTTCGATCTTCGGATCCTTATGAGTCCGGCAGTCTGTCTGCCTTTGAGTGAGTTAGGTTGAGATAACCTAAGTCTCATTTCGATCTTCGGATCCTTATGAGTCCGGCAGTCTGTCTGCCTTTGAGTGAGTTAGGTTGAGATAACCTAAGTCTCATTTCGATCTTCGGATCCTTATGAGTCCGGCAGTCTGTCTGCCTTTGAGTGAGTTAGGTTGAGATAACCTAAGTCTCATTTCGATCTTCGGATCCTTATGAGTCCGGCAGTCTGTCTGCCTTTGAGTGAGTTAGGTTGAGATAACCTAAGTCTCATTTCGATCTTCGGATCCTTATGAGTCCGGCAGTCTGTCTGCCTTTGAGTGAGTTAGGTTGAGATAACCTAAGTCTCATTTCGATCTTCGGATCCTTATGAGTCCGGCAGTCTGTCTGCCTTTGAGTGAGTTAGGTTGAGATAACCTAAGTCTCATTTCGATCTTCGGATCCTTATGAGTCCGGCAGTCTGTCTGCCTTTGAGTGAGTTAGGTTGAGATAACCTAAGTCTCATTTCGATCTTCGGATCCTTATGAGTCCGGCAGTCTGTCTGCCTTTGAGTGAGTTAGGTTGAGATAACCTAAGTCTCATTTCGATCTTCGGATCCTTATGAGTCCGGCAGTCTGTCTGCCTTTGAGTGAGTTAGGTTGAGATAACCTAAGTCTCATTTCGATCTTCGGATCCTTATGAGTCCGGCAGTCTGTCTGCCTTTGAGTGAGTTAGGTTGAGATAACCTAAGTCTCATTTCGATCTTCGGATCCTTATGAGTCCGGCAGTCTGTCTGCCTTTGAGTGAGTTAGGTTGAGATAACCTAAGTCTCATTTCGATCTTCGGATCCTTATGAGTCCGGCAGTCTGTCTGCCTTTGAGTGAGTTAGGTTGAGATAACCTAAGTCTCATTTCGATCCTCGGATCCTTTTGAGTCCGGCAGTCTGTCTGCCTTTGAGTGAGTTAGGTTGAGATAACCTACGTATCATTTCGATCTTCGGATCCTTACGATTCCGGCAGTCTGCATGCCTTTGAGTGAGTTAGGTTGAGATAACCTAAGTCTCATTTCGATCTTCGGATCCTTATGAGTCCGGCAGTCTGCCAGCCTTTGAGTGAGTTAGGTTGAGATAACCTAAGTCTCATTTCGATCTTCGGATCCTTATGAGTCCGGCCGTCTGTCTGCCTTTGAGTGAGTTAGGTTGAGATAACCTAAGTCTCATTTCGATCTTCGGATCCTTATGAGTCCGGCAGTCTGTCTGCCTTTGAGTGAGTTAGGTTGAGATAAGCTAAGTCTCATTTCGATGTTCGGATCCTTATGAGTCCGGTAGTCTTTCTGCCTTTGATTGAGTTAGGTTGAGATAACCTAAGTCTCATTTCGATCTTCGGATCCTTATGAGTCCGGCAGTCTGCCTGCCTTTGAGTGAGTTAGGTTGAGATAACCTAAGTCTCATTTCGATCTTCGGATCCTTATGAGGCCGGCAGTCTGTCTGCCTTTGAGTGAGTTAGGTTTAGATAATCTAAGTCTCATTTCGATCTTCGGATCCTTATGAGGCCGGCAGTCTGTCTGCCTTTGAGTGAGTTAGGTTGAGATAACCTAAGTCTCATTTCGATCTTCGGATCCTTATGAGTCCGGCAGTCTGTCTGCCTTTGAGTGAGTTAGGTTGAGATAACCTAAGTCTCATTTCGATCCTCGGATCCTTGTGATTTCGGCAGTCTGTCTGCCTTTGAGTGAGTTAGGTTGAGATAACCTAAGTCTCATTTCGATCCTCGGATCCTTATGAGTCCGGCAGTCTGTCTGCCTTTGAGTGAGTTAGGGTGAGATAACCTAAGTCTCATTTCGATCCTCGGATCCTTATGAGTCCGGCAGTCTGTCTGCCTTTGAGTGAGTTAGGTTGAGATAACCTAAGTATCATTTCGATATTCGGATCCTTACGATTCCGGCAGTCTGCCTGCCTTTGAGTGAGTTAGGTTGAGATAACCTAAGTCTCATTTCGATCTTCGGATCCTTATGAGTCCGGCAGTCTGTCTGCCTTTGAGTGTGTTAGGTTGAGATAAGCTAAGTCTCATTTCGATCTTCGGATCCTTATGAGTCCGGCAGTCTTTCTGTCTTTGAGTGAGTTAGGTTGAGATAACCTAAGTCTCATTTCGACCTTCGGATCCTTATGAGTCCGGCAGTCTGTCTGCCTTTGAGTGAGTTAGGTTGAGATAACCTAAGTCTCATTTCAATTTTCGGATCCTTATGAGTCCGGCAGTCTGCATGCCTTTGAGTGAGTTAGGTTGAGATAACCTAAGTCTCATTTCGATCCTCGGATCCTTATGAGTCCGGCAGTCTGCCTGCCTTTGAGTGAGTTAGGTTGAGATAACCTAAGTCTCATTTCGATCTTCGGATCCTTATGAGTCCGGCAGTCTGTCTGCCTTTGAGTGAGTTAGGTTGAGATAAGCTAAGTCTCATTTCGATCTTCGGACCTTATGAGTCCGGCAGTCTTTCTGCCTTTGACTGAGTTAGGTTGAGATAACCTAAGTCTCATTTCAATTTTCGGATCCTTATGAGTCCGGCAGTCTGCCAGCCTTTGAGTGAGTTAGGTTGAGATAACCTAAGTCTCATTTCGACCTTCGGATAGAGTCCGGCAGTCTGTCTGCCTTTGGGTGAGTTAGGTTGAGATAACCTAAGTCCCATTTCGATCTTCGGATCCTTATGTGTCCGGCAGTCGGTCTGCCTTTGAGTGAGTTAGGTCGAGATAACCTAAGTCTCATTTCGATCCTCGGATCCTTATGAGTCCGGCAGTCTGCCAGCCTTTGAGTGAGTTAGGTTGAGATAACGTAAGTCTCATTTCGACCTTCGGATAGAGTCCGGCAGTCTGTCTGCCTTTGAGTCAGTTAGGTTGAGATAACCTAAGTCCCATTTCGATCTTCGGATCCTTATGTGTCCGGCAGTCGGTCTGCCTTTGAGTGAGTTAGGTCGAGATAACCTAAGTCTCATTTCGATCCTCGGATCCTTATGAGTCCGGCAGTCTGCCAGCCTTTGAGTGAGTTAGGTTGAGATAACGTAAGTCTCATTTCGACCTTCGGATAGAGTCCGGCAGTCTGTCTGCCTTTGAGTCAGTTAGGTTGAGATAACCTAAGTCCCATTTCGATCTTCGGATCCTTATGTGTCCGGCAGTCGGTCTGCCTTTGAGTGAGTTAGGTCGAGATAACCTAAGTCTCATTTCGATCCTCGGATCCTTATGAGTCCGGCAGTCTGCCAGCCTTTGAGTGAGTTAGGTTGAGATAACGTAAGTCTCATTTCGACCTTCGGATAGAGTCCGGCAGTCTGTCTGCCTTTGAGTCAGTTAGGTTGAGATAACCTAAGTCCCATTTCGATCTTCGGATCCTTATGTGTCCGGCAGTCGGTCTGCCTTTGAGTGAGTTAGGTCGAGATAACCTAAGTCTCATTTCGATCCTCGGATCCTTATGAGTCCGGCAGTCTGCCAGCCTTTGAGTGAGTTAGGTTGAGATAACGTAAGTCTCATTTCGACCTTCGGATAGAGTCCGGCAGTCTGTCTGCCTTTGAGTCAGTTAGGTTGAGATAACCTAAGTCCCATTTCGATCTTCGGATCCTTATGTGTCCGGCAGTCGGTCTGCCTTTGAGTGAGTTAGGTCGAGATAACCTAAGTCTCATTTCGATCCTCGGATCCTTATGAGTCCGGCAGTCTGCCAGCCTTTGAGTGAGTTAGGTTGAGATAACGTAAGTCTCATTTCGACCTTCGGATAGAGTCCGGCAGTCTGTCTGCCTTTGAGTCAGTTAGGTTGAGATAACCTAAGTCCCATTTCGATCTTCGGATCCTTATGTGTCCGGCAGTCGGTCTGCCTTTGAGTGAGTTAGGTCGAGATAACCTAAGTCTCATTTCGATCCTCGGATCCTTATGAGTCCGGCAGTCTGCCAGCCTTTGAGTGAGTTAGGTTGAGATAACGTAAGTCTCATTTCGACCTTCGGATAGAGTCCGGCAGTCTGTCTGCCTTTGAGTCAGTTAGGTTGAGATAACCTAAGTCCCATTTCGATCTTCGGATCCTTATGTGTCCGGCAGTCGGTCTGCCTTTGAGTGAGTTAGGTCGAGATAACCTAAGTCTCATTTCGATCCTCGGATCCTTATGAGTCCGGCAGTCTGCCAGCCTTTGAGTGAGTTAGGTTGAGATAACGTAAGTCTCATTTCGACCTTCGGATAGAGTCCGGCAGTCTGTCTGCCTTTGGGTGAGTTAGGTTGAGATAACCTAAGTCTCATTTCGATCCTCGGATCCTTATGAGTCCGGCAGTCTGTCTGCCTTTGAGTGAGTTAGGTTGAGATAACCTAAGTCTCATTTCGATTTTCGGATCCTTATGAGTCCGGCAGTCTGCCTGCCTTTGAGTGAGTTAGGTTGAGATAACCTAAGTCTCATTTCGATCTTCGGATCCTTATGAGTCAAGCAGTCTGCCTGCCTTTGAGTGAGTTAGGTTGAGATAACCTAGCAGTCTGCCTGCCTTTGAGTGAGTTAGGTTGAGATAACCTAAGTCTCATTTCGATCTTCGGATCCTTATTAGTCCGGCAGTCTTTCTGTCTTTGAGTGAGTTAGGTTGAGATAACCTAAGTCTCATTTCAATCCTCGGATCCTTATGAGTCCGGCAGTCTGCCTGCCTTTGAGTGAGTTAGGTTGAGATAACCTAAGTCTCATTTCGATCTTCGGATCCTTATGAGTCCGGCAGTCTTTCTGTCTTTGAGTGAGTTAGGTTGAGATAACCTAAGTCTCATTTCGACCTTCGGATCCTTATGAGTCCGGCAGTCTGTCTGCCTTTGAGTGAGTTAGGTTGAGATAAGCTAAGTCTCATTTCGATCTTCGGATCCTTATGAGTCCGGCAGTCTTTCTGTCTTTGAGTGAGTTAGGTTGAGATAACCTAAGTCTCATTTCGACCTTCGGATCCTTATGAGTCCGGCAGTCTGTCTGCCTTTGAGTGAGTTAGGTTGAGATAAGCTAAGTCTCATTTCGATCTTCGGATCCTTATGAGTCCGGCAGTCTTTCTGCCTTTGATTGAGTTAGGTTGAGATAACCTAAGTCTCATTTCGACCTTCGGATCCTTATGAGTCCGGCAGTCTGTCTGCCTTTGAGTGAGTTAGGTCGAGATAACCTAAGTCTCATTTCGATCCTCGGATCCTTATGATTCCGGCAGTCTGTCTGCCTTTGAGTGAGTTAGGTTGAGATAACCTAAGTCTCATTTCGATCCTAGGATCCTTATGAGTCCGGCAGTCTGTCTGCCTTTGAGTGAGTTAGGTTGAGATAACCTAAGTCTCATTTCGATCTTCGGATCCTTATGAGTCCGGCAGTCTGTCTGCCTTTGAGTGAGTTAGGTTGAGATAACCTAAGTCTCATTTCGATCTTCGGATCCTTATGAGTCCGGCAGTCTGTCTGCCTTTGAGTGAGTTAGGTTGAGATAACCTAAGTCTCATTTCGATCTTCGGATCCTTATGAGTCCGGCAGTCTGCCTGCCTTTGAGTGAGTTAGGTTGAGATAACCTAAGTCTCATTTCGATCTTCGGATCCTTATGAGTCCGGCAGTCTGTCTGCCTTTGAGTGAGTTAGGTTGAGATAACCTAAGTCTCATTTCGATCTTCGGATCCTTATGAGTCCGGCAGTCTGTCTGCCTTTGAGTGAGTTAGGTTGAGATAACCTAAGTCTCATTTCGATCTTCGGATCCTTATGAGTCCGGCAGTCTGTCTGCCTTTGAGTGAGTTAGGTTGAGATAACCTAAGTCTCATTTCGATCTTCGGATCCTTATGAGTCCGGCAGTCTGTCTGCCTTTGAGTGAGTTAGGTTGAGATAACCTAAGTCTCATTTCGATCTTCGGATCCTTATGAGTCCGGCAGTCTGTCTGCCTTTGAGTGAGTTAGGTTGAGATAACCTAAGTCTCATTTCGATCTTCGGATCCTTATGAGTCCGGCAGTCTGTCTGCCTTTGAGTGAGTTAGGTTGAGATAACCTAAGTCTCATTTCGATCTTCGGATCCTTATGAGTCCGGCAGTCTGTCTGCCTTTGAGTGAGTTAGGTTGAGATAACCTAAGTCTCATTTCGATCTTCGGATCCTTATGAGTCCGGCAGTCTGTCTGCCTTTGAGTGAGTTAGGTTGAGATAACCTAAGTCTCATTTCGATCTTCGGATCCTTATGAGTCCGGCAGTCTGTCTGCCTTTGAGTGAGTTAGGTTGAGATAACCTAAGTCTCATTTCGATCTTCGGATCCTTATGAGTCCGGCAGTCTGTCTGCCTTTGAGTGAGTTAGGTTGAGATAACCTAAGTCTCATTTCGATCTTCGGATCCTTATGAGTCCGGCAGTCTGTCTGCCTTTGAGTGAGTTAGGTTGAGATAACCTAAGTCTCATTTCGATCTTCGGATCCTTATGAGTCCGGCAGTCTGTCTGCCTTTGAGTGAGTTAGGTTGAGATAACCTAAGTCTCATTTCGATCTTCGGATCCTTATGAGTCCGGCAGTCTGTCTGCCTTTGAGTGAGTTAGGTTGAGATAACCTAAGTCTCATTTCGATCTTCGGATCCTTATGAGTCCGGCAGTCTGTCTGCCTTTGAGTGAGTTAGGTTGAGATAACCTAAGTCTCATTTCGATCTTCGGATCCTTATGAGTCCGGCAGTCTGTCTGCCTTTGAGTGAGTTAGGTTGAGATAACCTAAGTCTCATTTCGATCTTCGGATCCTTATGAGTCCGGCAGTCTGTCTGCCTTTGAGTGAGTTAGGTTGAGATAACCTAAGTCTCATTTCGATCTTCGGATCCTTATGAGTCCGGCAGTCTGTCTGCCTTTGAGTGAGTTAGGTTGAGATAACCTAAGTCTCATTTCGATCTTCGGATCCTTATGAGTCCGGCAGTCTGTCTGCCTTTGAGTGAGTTAGGTTGAGATAACCTAAGTCTCATTTCGATCTTCGGATCCTTATGAGTCCGGCAGTCTGTCTGCCTTTGAGTGAGTTAGGTTGAGATAACCTAAGTCTCATTTCGATCTTCGGATCCTTATGAGTCCGGCAGTCTGTCTGCCTTTGAGTGAGTTAGGTTGAGATAACCTAAGTCTCATTTCGATCTTCGGATCCTTATGAGTCCGGCAGTCTGTCTGCCTTTGAGTGAGTTAGGTTGAGATAACCTAAGTCTCATTTCGATCTTCGGATCCTTATGAGTCCGGCAGTCTGTCTGCCTTTGAGTGAGTTAGGTTGAGATAACCTAAGTCTCATTTCGATCTTCGGATCCTTATGAGTCCGGCAGTCTGTCTGCCTTTGAGTGAGTTAGGTTGAGATAACCTAAGTCTCATTTCGATCTTCGGATCCTTATGAGTCCGGCAGTCTGTCTGCCTTTGAGTGAGTTAGGTTGAGATAACCTAAGTCTCATTTCGATCTTCGGATCCTTATGAGTCCGGCAGTCTGTCTGCCTTTGAGTGAGTTAGGTTGAGATAACCTAAGTCTCATTTCGATCTTCGGATCCTTATGAGTCCGGCAGTCTGTCTGCCTTTGAGTGAGTTAGGTTGAGATAACCTAAGTCTCATTTCGATCTTCGGATCCTTATGAGTCCGGCAGTCTGTCTGCCTTTGAGTGAGTTAGGTTGAGATAACCTAAGTCTCATTTCGATCTTCGGATCCTTATGAGTCCGGCAGTCTGTCTGCCTTTGAGTGAGTTAGGTTGAGATAACCTAAGTCTCATTTCGATCTTCGGATCCTTATGAGTCCGGCAGTCTGTCTGCCTTTGAGTGAGTTAGGTTGAGATAACCTAAGTCTCATTTCGATCTTCGGATCCTTATGAGTCCGGCAGTCTGTCTGCCTTTGAGTGAGTTAGGTTGAGATAACCTAAGTCTCATTTCGATCTTCGGATCCTTATGAGTCCGGCAGTCTGTCTGCCTTTGAGTGAGTTAGGTTGAGATAACCTAAGTCTCATTTCGATCTTCGGATCCTTATGAGTCCGGCAGTCTGTCTGCCTTTGAGTGAGTTAGGTTGAGATAACCTAAGTCTCATTTCGATCTTCGGATCCTTATGAGTCCGGCAGTCTGTCTGCCTTTGAGTGAGTTAGGTTGAGATAACCTAAGTCTCATTTCGATCTTCGGATCCTTATGAGTCCGGCAGTCTGTCTGCCTTTGAGTGAGTTAGGTTGAGATAACCTAAGTCTCATTTCGATCTTCGGATCCTTATGAGTCCGGCAGTCTGTCTGCCTTTGAGTGAGTTAGGTTGAGATAACCTAAGTCTCATTTCGATCTTCGGATCCTTATGAGTCCGGCAGTCTGTCTGCCTTTGAGTGAGTTAGGTTGAGATAACCTAAGTCTCATTTCGATCTTCGGATCCTTATGAGTCCGGCAGTCTGTCTGCCTTTGAGTGAGTTAGGTTGAGATAACCTAAGTCTCATTTCGATCTTCGGATCCTTATGAGTCCGGCAGTCTGTCTGCCTTTGAGTGAGTTAGGTTGAGATAACCTAAGTCTCATTTCGATCTTCGGATCCTTATGAGTCCGGCAGTCTGTCTGCCTTTGAGTGAGTTAGGTTGAGATAACCTAAGTCTCATTTCGATCTTCGGATCCTTATGAGTCCGGCAGTCTGTCTGCCTTTGAGTGAGTTAGGTTGAGATAACCTAAGTCTCATTTCGATCTTCGGATCCTTATGAGTCCGGCAGTCTGTCTGCCTTTGAGTGAGTTAGGTTGAGATAACCTAAGTCTCATTTCGATCTTCGGATCCTTATGAGTCCGGCAGTCTGTCTGCCTTTGAGTGAGTTAGGTTGAGATAACCTAAGTCTCATTTCGATCTTCGGATCCTTATGAGTCCGGCAGTCTGTCTGCCTTTGAGTGAGTTAGGTTGAGATAACCTAAGTCTCATTTCGATCTTCGGATCCTTATGAGTCCGGCAGTCTGTCTGCCTTTGAGTGAGTTAGGTTGAGATAACCTAAGTCTCATTTCGATCTTCGGATCCTTATGAGTCCGGCAGTCTGTCTGCCTTTGAGTGAGTTAGGTTGAGATAACCTAAGTCTCATTTCGATCTTCGGATCCTTATGAGTCCGGCAGTCTGTCTGCCTTTGAGTGAGTTAGGTTGAGATAACCTAAGTCTCATTTCGATCTTCGGATCCTTATGAGTCCGGCAGTCTGTCTGCCTTTGAGTGAGTTAGGTTGAGATAACCTAAGTCTCATTTCGATCTTCGGATCCTTATGAGTCCGGCAGTCTGTCTGCCTTTGAGTGAGTTAGGTTGAGATAACCTAAGTCTCATTTCGATCTTCGGATCCTTATGAGTCCGGCAGTCTGTCTGCCTTTGAGTGAGTTAGGTTGAGATAACCTAAGTCTCATTTCGATCTTCGGATCCTTATGAGTCCGGCAGTCTGTCTGCCTTTGAGTGAGTTAGGTTGAGATAACCTAAGTCTCATTTCGATCTTCGGATCCTTATGAGTCCGGCAGTCTGTCTGCCTTTGAGTGAGTTAGGTTGAGATAACCTAAGTCTCATTTCGATCTTCGGATCCTTATGAGTCCGGCAGTCTGTCTGCCTTTGAGTGAGTTAGGTTGAGATAACCTAAGTCTCATTTCGATCTTCGGATCCTTATGAGTCCGGCAGTCTGTCTGCCTTTGAGTGAGTTAGGTTGAGATAACCTAAGTCTCATTTCGATCTTCGGATCCTTATGAGTCCGGCAGTCTGTCTGCCTTTGAGTGAGTTAGGTTGAGATAACCTAAGTCTCATTTCGATCTTCGGATCCTTATGAGTCCGGCAGTCTGTCTGCCTTTGAGTGAGTTAGGTTGAGATAACCTAAGTCTCATTTCGATCTTCGGATCCTTATGAGTCCGGCAGTCTGTCTGCCTTTGAGTGAGTTAGGTTGAGATAACCTAAGTCTCATTTCGATCTTCGGATCCTTATGAGTCCGGCAGTCTGTCTGCCTTTGAGTGAGTTAGGTTGAGATAACCTAAGTCTCATTTCGATCTTCGGATCCTTATGAGTCCGGCAGTCTGTCTGCCTTTGAGTGAGTTAGGTTGAGATAACCTAAGTCTCATTTCGATCTTCGGATCCTTATGAGTCCGGCAGTCTGTCTGCCTTTGAGTGAGTTAGGTTGAGATAACCTAAGTCTCATTTCGATCTTCGGATCCTTATGAGTCCGGCAGTCTGTCTGCCTTTGAGTGAGTTAGGTTGAGATAACCTAAGTCTCATTTCGATCTTCGGATCCTTATGAGTCCGGCAGTCTGTCTGCCTTTGAGTGAGTTAGGTTGAGATAACCTAAGTCTCATTTCGATCTTCGGATCCTTATGAGTCCGGCAGTCTGTCTGCCTTTGAGTGAGTTAGGTTGAGATAACCTAAGTCTCATTTCGATCTTCGGATCCTTATGAGTCCGGCAGTCTGTCTGCCTTTGAGTGAGTTAGGTTGAGATAACCTAAGTCTCATTTCGATCTTCGGATCCTTATGAGTCCGGCAGTCTGTCTGCCTTTGAGTGAGTTAGGTTGAGATAACCTAAGTCTCATTTCGATCTTCGGATCCTTATGAGTCCGGCAGTCTGTCTGCCTTTGAGTGAGTTAGGTTGAGATAACCTAAGTCTCATTTCGATCTTCGGATCCTTATGAGTCCGGCAGTCTGTCTGCCTTTGAGTGAGTTAGGTTGAGATAACCTAAGTCTCATTTCGATCTTCGGATCCTTATGAGTCCGGCAGTCTGTCTGCCTTTGAGTGAGTTAGGTTGAGATAACCTAAGTCTCATTTCGATCTTCGGATCCTTATGAGTCCGGCAGTCTGTCTGCCTTTGAGTGAGTTAGGTTGAGATAACCTAAGTCTCATTTCGATCTTCGGATCCTTATGAGTCCGGCAGTCTGTCTGCCTTTGAGTGAGTTAGGTTGAGATAACCTAAGTCTCATTTCGATCTTCGGATCCTTATGAGTCCGGCAGTCTGTCTGCCTTTGAGTGAGTTAGGTTGAGATAACCTAAGTCTCATTTCGATCTTCGGATCCTTATGAGTCCGGCAGTCTGTCTGCCTTTGAGTGAGTTAGGTTGAGATAACCTAAGTCTCATTTCGATCTTCGGATCCTTATGAGTCCGGCAGTCTGTCTGCCTTTGAGTGAGTTAGGTTGAGATAACCTAAGTCTCATTTCGATCTTCGGATCCTTATGAGTCCGGCAGTCTGTCTGCCTTTGAGTGAGTTAGGTTGAGATAACCTAAGTCTCATTTCGATCTTCGGATCCTTATGAGTCCGGCAGTCTGTCTGCCTTTGAGTGAGTTAGGTTGAGATAACCTAAGTCTCATTTCGATCTTCGGATCCTTATGAGTCCGGCAGTCTGTCTGCCTTTGAGTGAGTTAGGTTGAGATAACCTAAGTCTCATTTCGATCTTCGGATCCTTATGAGTCCGGCAGTCTGTCTGCCTTTGAGTGAGTTAGGTTGAGATAACCTAAGTCTCATTTCGATCTTCGGATCCTTATGAGTCCGGCAGTCTGTCTGCCTTTGAGTGAGTTAGGTTGAGATAACCTAAGTCTCATTTCGATCTTCGGATCCTTATGAGTCCGGCAGTCTGTCTGCCTTTGAGTGAGTTAGGTTGAGATAACCTAAGTCTCATTTCGATCTTCGGATCCTTATGAGTCCGGCAGTCTGTCTGCCTTTGAGTGAGTTAGGTTGAGATAACCTAAGTCTCATTTCGATCTTCGGATCCTTATGAGTCCGGCAGTCTGTCTGCCTTTGAGTGAGTTAGGTTGAGATAACCTAAGTCTCATTTCGATCTTCGGATCCTTATGAGTCCGGCAGTCTGTCTGCCTTTGAGTGAGTTAGGT
The DNA here is from genome assembly GCF_003576645.1 of Ipomoea triloba. NCBI lineage: Eukaryota > Viridiplantae > Streptophyta > Magnoliopsida > Solanales > Convolvulaceae > Ipomoea > Ipomoea triloba. The sequence goes on along the minus strand of NC_044931.1, from coordinate 8,518,459 downwards.
TGAGATAACCTAAGTCTCATTTCGATCTTCGGATCCTTATGAGTCCGGCAGTCTGTCTGCCTTTGAGTGAGTTAGGTTGAGATAACCTAAGTCTCATTTCGATCTTCGGATCCTTATGAGTCCGGCAGTCTGTCTGCCTTTGAGTGAGTTAGGTTGAGATAACCTAAGTCTCATTTCGATCTTCGGATCCTTATGAGTCCGGCAGTCTGTCTGCCTTTGAGTGAGTTAGGTTGAGATAACCTAAGTCTCATTTCGATCTTCGGATCCTTATGAGTCCGGCAGTCTGTCTGCCTTTGAGTGAGTTAGGTTGAGATAACCTAAGTCTCATTTCGATCTTCGGATCCTTATGAGTCCGGCAGTCTGTCTGCCTTTGAGTGAGTTAGGTTGAGATAACCTAAGTCTCATTTCGATCTTCGGATCCTTATGAGTCCGGCAGTCTGTCTGCCTTTGAGTGAGTTAGGTTGAGATAACCTAAGTCTCATTTCGATCTTCGGATCCTTATGAGTCCGGCAGTCTGTCTGCCTTTGAGTGAGTTAGGTTGAGATAACCTAAGTCTCATTTCGATCTTCGGATCCTTATGAGTCCGGCAGTCTGTCTGCCTTTGAGTGAGTTAGGTTGAGATAACCTAAGTCTCATTTCGATCTTCGGATCCTTATGAGTCCGGCAGTCTGTCTGCCTTTGAGTGAGTTAGGTTGAGATAACCTAAGTCTCATTTCGATCTTCGGATCCTTATGAGTCCGGCAGTCTGTCTGCCTTTGAGTGAGTTAGGTTGAGATAACCTAAGTCTCATTTCGATCTTCGGATCCTTATGAGTCCGGCAGTCTGTCTGCCTTTGAGTGAGTTAGGTTGAGATAACCTAAGTCTCATTTCGATCTTCGGATCCTTATGAGTCCGGCAGTCTGTCTGCCTTTGAGTGAGTTAGGTTGAGATAACCTAAGTCTCATTTCGATCTTCGGATCCTTATGAGTCCGGCAGTCTGTCTGCCTTTGAGTGAGTTAGGTTGAGATAACCTAAGTCTCATTTCGATCTTCGGATCCTTATGAGTCCGGCAGTCTGTCTGCCTTTGAGTGAGTTAGGTTGAGATAACCTAAGTCTCATTTCGATCTTCGGATCCTTATGAGTCCGGCAGTCTGTCTGCCTTTGAGTGAGTTAGGTTGAGATAACCTAAGTCTCATTTCGATCTTCGGATCCTTATGAGTCCGGCAGTCTGTCTGCCTTTGAGTGAGTTAGGTTGAGATAACCTAAGTCTCATTTCGATCTTCGGATCCTTATGAGTCCGGCAGTCTGTCTGCCTTTGAGTGAGTTAGGTTGAGATAACCTAAGTCTCATTTCGATCTTCGGATCCTTATGAGTCCGGCAGTCTGTCTGCCTTTGAGTGAGTTAGGTTGAGATAACCTAAGTCTCATTTCGATCTTCGGATCCTTATGAGTCCGGCAGTCTGTCTGCCTTTGAGTGAGTTAGGTTGAGATAACCTAAGTCTCATTTCGATCTTCGGATCCTTATGAGTCCGGCAGTCTGTCTGCCTTTGAGTGAGTTAGGTTGAGATAACCTAAGTCTCATTTCGATCTTCGGATCCTTATGAGTCCGGCAGTCTGTCTGCCTTTGAGTGAGTTAGGTTGAGATAACCTAAGTCTCATTTCGATCTTCGGATCCTTATGAGTCCGGCAGTCTGTCTGCCTTTGAGTGAGTTAGGTTGAGATAACCTAAGTCTCATTTCGATCTTCGGATCCTTATGAGTCCGGCAGTCTGTCTGCCTTTGAGTGAGTTAGGTTGAGATAACCTAAGTCTCATTTCGATCTTCGGATCCTTATGAGTCCGGCAGTCTGTCTGCCTTTGAGTGAGTTAGGTTGAGATAACCTAAGTCTCATTTCGATCTTCGGATCCTTATGAGTCCGGCAGTCTGTCTGCCTTTGAGTGAGTTAGGTTGAGATAACCTAAGTCTCATTTCGATCTTCGGATCCTTATGAGTCCGGCAGTCTGTCTGCCTTTGAGTGAGTTAGGTTGAGATAACCTAAGTCTCATTTCGATCTTCGGATCCTTATGAGTCCGGCAGTCTGTCTGCCTTTGAGTGAGTTAGGTTGAGATAACCTAAGTCTCATTTCGATCTTCGGATCCTTATGAGTCCGGCAGTCTGTCTGCCTTTGAGTGAGTTAGGTTGAGATAACCTAAGTCTCATTTCGATCTTCGGATCCTTATGAGTCCGGCAGTCTGTCTGCCTTTGAGTGAGTTAGGTTGAGATAACCTAAGTCTCATTTCGATCTTCGGATCCTTATGAGTCCGGCAGTCTGTCTGCCTTTGAGTGAGTTAGGTTGAGATAACCTAAGTCTCATTTCGATCTTCGGATCCTTATGAGTCCGGCAGTCTGTCTGCCTTTGAGTGAGTTAGGTTGAGATAACCTAAGTCTCATTTCGATCTTCGGATCCTTATGAGTCCGGCAGTCTGTCTGCCTTTGAGTGAGTTAGGTTGAGATAACCTAAGTCTCATTTCGATCTTCGGATCCTTATGAGTCCGGCAGTCTGTCTGCCTTTGAGTGAGTTAGGTTGAGATAACCTAAGTCTCATTTCGATCTTCGGATCCTTATGAGTCCGGCAGTCTGTCTGCCTTTGAGTGAGTTAGGTTGAGATAACCTAAGTCTCATTTCGATCTTCGGATCCTTATGAGTCCGGCAGTCTGTCTGCCTTTGAGTGAGTTAGGTTGAGATAACCTAAGTCTCATTTCGATCTTCGGATCCTTATGAGTCCGGCAGTCTGTCTGCCTTTGAGTGAGTTAGGTTGAGATAACCTAAGTCTCATTTCGATCTTCGGATCCTTATGAGTCCGGCAGTCTGTCTGCCTTTGAGTGAGTTAGGTTGAGATAACCTAAGTCTCATTTCGATCTTCGGATCCTTATGAGTCCGGCAGTCTGTCTGCCTTTGAGTGAGTTAGGTTGAGATAACCTAAGTCTCATTTCGATCTTCGGATCCTTATGAGTCCGGCAGTCTGTCTGCCTTTGAGTGAGTTAGGTTGAGATAACCTAAGTCTCATTTCGATCTTCGGATCCTTATGAGTCCGGCAGTCTGTCTGCCTTTGAGTGAGTTAGGTTGAGATAACCTAAGTCTCATTTCGATCTTCGGATCCTTATGAGTCCGGCAGTCTGTCTGCCTTTGAGTGAGTTAGGTTGAGATAACCTAAGTCTCATTTCGATCTTCGGATCCTTATGAGTCCGGCAGTCTGTCTGCCTTTGAGTGAGTTAGGTTGAGATAACCTAAGTCTCATTTCGATCTTCGGATCCTTATGAGTCCGGCAGTCTGTCTGCCTTTGAGTGAGTTAGGTTGAGATAACCTAAGTCTCATTTCGATCTTCGGATCCTTATGAGTCCGGCAGTCTGTCTGCCTTTGAGTGAGTTAGGTTGAGATAACCTAAGTCTCATTTCGATCTTCGGATCCTTATGAGTCCGGCAGTCTGTCTGCCTTTGAGTGAGTTAGGTTGAGATAACCTAAGTCTCATTTCGATCTTCGGATCCTTATGAGTCCGGCAGTCTGTCTGCCTTTGAGTGAGTTAGGTTGAGATAACCTAAGTCTCATTTCGATCTTCGGATCCTTATGAGTCCGGCAGTCTGTCTGCCTTTGAGTGAGTTAGGTTGAGATAACCTAAGTCTCATTTCGATCTTCGGATCCTTATGAGTCCGGCAGTCTGTCTGCCTTTGAGTGAGTTAGGTTGAGATAACCTAAGTCTCATTTCGATCTTCGGATCCTTATGAGTCCGGCAGTCTGTCTGCCTTTGAGTGAGTTAGGTTGAGATAACCTAAGTCTCATTTCGATCTTCGGATCCTTATGAGTCCGGCAGTCTGTCTGCCTTTGAGTGAGTTAGGTTGAGATAACCTAAGTCTCATTTCGATCTTCGGATCCTTATGAGTCCGGCAGTCTGTCTGCCTTTGAGTGAGTTAGGTTGAGATAACCTAAGTCTCATTTCGATCTTCGGATCCTTATGAGTCCGGCAGTCTGTCTGCCTTTGAGTGAGTTAGGTTGAGATAACCTAAGTCTCATTTCGATCTTCGGATCCTTATGAGTCCGGCAGTCTGTCTGCCTTTGAGTGAGTTAGGTTGAGATAACCTAAGTCTCATTTCGATCTTCGGATCCTTATGAGTCCGGCAGTCTGTCTGCCTTTGAGTGAGTTAGGTTGAGATAACCTAAGTCTCATTTCGATCTTCGGATCCTTATGAGTCCGGCAGTCTGTCTGCCTTTGAGTGAGTTAGGTTGAGATAACCTAAGTCTCATTTCGATCTTCGGATCCTTATGAGTCCGGCAGTCTGTCTGCCTTTGAGTGAGTTAGGTTGAGATAACCTAAGTCTCATTTCGATCTTCGGATCCTTATGAGTCCGGCAGTCTGTCTGCCTTTGAGTGAGTTAGGTTGAGATAACCTAAGTCTCATTTCGATCTTCGGATCCTTATGAGTCCGGCAGTCTGTCTGCCTTTGAGTGAGTTAGGTTGAGATAACCTAAGTCTCATTTCGATCTTCGGATCCTTATGAGTCCGGCAGTCTGTCTGCCTTTGAGTGAGTTAGGTTGAGATAACCTAAGTCTCATTTCGATCTTCGGATCCTTATGAGTCCGGCAGTCTGTCTGCCTTTGAGTGAGTTAGGTTGAGATAACCTAAGTCTCATTTCGATCTTCGGATCCTTATGAGTCCGGCAGTCTGTCTGCCTTTGAGTGAGTTAGGTTGAGATAACCTAAGTCTCATTTCGATCTTCGGATCCTTATGAGTCCGGCAGTCTGTCTGCCTTTGAGTGAGTTAGGTTGAGATAACCTAAGTCTCATTTCGATCTTCGGATCCTTATGAGTCCGGCAGTCTGTCTGCCTTTGAGTGAGTTAGGTTGAGATAACCTAAGTCTCATTTCGATCTTCGGATCCTTATGAGTCCGGCAGTCTGTCTGCCTTTGAGTGAGTTAGGTTGAGATAACCTAAGTCTCATTTCGATCTTCGGATCCTTATGAGTCCGGCAGTCTGTCTGCCTTTGAGTGAGTTAGGTTGAGATAACCTAAGTCTCATTTCGATCTTCGGATCCTTATGAGTCCGGCAGTCTGTCTGCCTTTGAGTGAGTTAGGTTGAGATAACCTAAGTCTCATTTCGATCTTCGGATCCTTATGAGTCCGGCAGTCTGTCTGCCTTTGAGTGAGTTAGGTTGAGATAACCTAAGTCTCATTTCGATCTTCGGATCCTTATGAGTCCGGCAGTCTGTCTGCCTTTGAGTGAGTTAGGTTGAGATAACCTAAGTCTCATTTCGATCTTCGGATCCTTATGAGTCCGGCAGTCTGTCTGCCTTTGAGTGAGTTAGGTTGAGATAACCTAAGTCTCATTTCGATCTTCGGATCCTTATGAGTCCGGCAGTCTGTCTGCCTTTGAGTGAGTTAGGTTGAGATAACCTAAGTCTCATTTCGATCTTCGGATCCTTATGAGTCCGGCAGTCTGTCTGCCTTTGAGTGAGTTAGGTTGAGATAACCTAAGTCTCATTTCGATCTTCGGATCCTTATGAGTCCGGCAGTCTGTCTGCCTTTGAGTGAGTTAGGTTGAGATAACCTAAGTCTCATTTCGATCTTCGGATCCTTATGAGTCCGGCAGTCTGTCTGCCTTTGAGTGAGTTAGGTTGAGATAACCTAAGTCTCATTTCGATCTTCGGATCCTTATGAGTCCGGCAGTCTGTCTGCCTTTGAGTGAGTTAGGTTGAGATAACCTAAGTCTCATTTCGATCTTCGGATCCTTATGAGTCCGGCAGTCTGTCTGCCTTTGAGTGAGTTAGGTTGAGATAACCTAAGTCTCATTTCGATCTTCGGATCCTTATGAGTCCGGCAGTCTGTCTGCCTTTGAGTGAGTTAGGTTGAGATAACCTAAGTCTCATTTCGATCTTCGGATCCTTATGAGTCCGGCAGTCTGTCTGCCTTTGAGTGAGTTAGGTTGAGATAACCTAAGTCTCATTTCGATCTTCGGATCCTTATGAGTCCGGCAGTCTGTCTGCCTTTGAGTGAGTTAGGTTGAGATAACCTAAGTCTCATTTCGATCTTCGGATCCTTATGAGTCCGGCAGTCTGTCTGCCTTTGAGTGAGTTAGGTTGAGATAACCTAAGTCTCATTTCGATCTTCGGATCCTTATGAGTCCGGCAGTCTGTCTGCCTTTGAGTGAGTTAGGTTGAGATAACCTAAGTCTCATTTCGATCTTCGGATCCTTATGAGTCCGGCAGTCTGTCTGCCTTTGAGTGAGTTAGGTTGAGATAACCTAAGTCTCATTTCGATCTTCGGATCCTTATGAGTCCGGCAGTCTGTCTGCCTTTGAGTGAGTTAGGTTGAGATAACCTAAGTCTCATTTCGATCTTCGGATCCTTATGAGTCCGGCAGTCTGTCTGCCTTTGAGTGAGTTAGGTTGAGATAACCTAAGTCTCATTTCGATCTTCGGATCCTTATGAGTCCGGCAGTCTGTCTGCCTTTGAGTGAGTTAGGTTGAGATAACCTAAGTCTCATTTCGATCTTCGGATCCTTATGAGTCCGGCAGTCTGTCTGCCTTTGAGTGAGTTAGGTTGAGATAACCTAAGTCTCATTTCGATCTTCGGATCCTTATGAGTCCGGCAGTCTGTCTGCCTTTGAGTGAGTTAGGTTGAGATAACCTAAGTCTCATTTCGATCTTCGGATCCTTATGAGTCCGGCAGTCTGTCTGCCTTTGAGTGAGTTAGGTTGAGATAACCTAAGTCTCATTTCGATCTTCGGATCCTTATGAGTCCGGCAGTCTGTCTGCCTTTGAGTGAGTTAGGTTGAGATAACCTAAGTCTCATTTCGATCTTCGGATCCTTATGAGTCCGGCAGTCTGTCTGCCTTTGAGTGAGTTAGGTTGAGATAACCTAAGTCTCATTTCGATCTTCGGATCCTTATGAGTCCGGCAGTCTGTCTGCCTTTGAGTGAGTTAGGTTGAGATAACCTAAGTCTCATTTCGATCTTCGGATCCTTATGAGTCCGGCAGTCTGTCTGCCTTTGAGTGAGTTAGGTTGAGATAACCTAAGTCTCATTTCGATCTTCGGATCCTTATGAGTCCGGCAGTCTGTCTGCCTTTGAGTGAGTTAGGTTGAGATAACCTAAGTCTCATTTCGATCTTCGGATCCTTATGAGTCCGGCAGTCTGTCTGCCTTTGAGTGAGTTAGGTTGAGATAACCTAAGTCTCATTTCGATCTTCGGATCCTTATGAGTCCGGCAGTCTGTCTGCCTTTGAGTGAGTTAGGTTGAGATAACCTAAGTCTCATTTCGATCTTCGGATCCTTATGAGTCCGGCAGTCTGTCTGCCTTTGAGTGAGTTAGGTTGAGATAACCTAAGTCTCATTTCGATCTTCGGATCCTTATGAGTCCGGCAGTCTGTCTGCCTTTGAGTGAGTTAGGTTGAGATAACCTAAGTCTCATTTCGATCTTCGGATCCTTATGAGTCCGGCAGTCTGTCTGCCTTTGAGTGAGTTAGGTTGAGATAACCTAAGTCTCATTTCGATCTTCGGATCCTTATGAGTCCGGCAGTCTGTCTGCCTTTGAGTGAGTTAGGTTGAGATAACCTAAGTCTCATTTCGATCTTCGGATCCTTATGAGTCCGGCAGTCTGTCTGCCTTTGAGTGAGTTAGGTTGAGATAACCTAAGTCTCATTTCGATCTTCGGATCCTTATGAGTCCGGCAGTCTGTCTGCCTTTGAGTGAGTTAGGTTGAGATAACCTAAGTCTCATTTCGATCTTCGGATCCTTATGAGTCCGGCAGTCTGTCTGCCTTTGAGTGAGTTAGGTTGAGATAACCTAAGTCTCATTTCGATCTTCGGATCCTTATGAGTCCGGCAGTCTGTCTGCCTTTGAGTGAGTTAGGTTGAGATAACCTAAGTCTCATTTCGATCTTCGGATCCTTATGAGTCCGGCAGTCTGTCTGCCTTTGAGTGAGTTAGGTTGAGATAACCTAAGTCTCATTTCGATCTTCGGATCCTTATGAGTCCGGCAGTCTGTCTGCCTTTGAGTGAGTTAGGTTGAGATAACCTAAGTCTCATTTCGATCTTCGGATCCTTATGAGTCCGGCAGTCTGTCTGCCTTTGAGTGAGTTAGGTTGAGATAACCTAAGTCTCATTTCGATCTTCGGATCCTTATGAGTCCGGCAGTCTGTCTGCCTTTGAGTGAGTTAGGTTGAGATAACCTAAGTCTCATTTCGATCTTCGGATCCTTATGAGTCCGGCAGTCTGTCTGCCTTTGAGTGAGTTAGGTTGAGATAACCTAAGTCTCATTTCGATCTTCGGATCCTTATGAGTCCGGCAGTCTGTCTGCCTTTGAGTGAGTTAGGTTGAGATAACCTAAGTCTCATTTCGATCTTCGGATCCTTATGAGTCCGGCAGTCTGTCTGCCTTTGAGTGAGTTAGGTTGAGATAACCTAAGTCTCATTTCGATCTTCGGATCCTTATGAGTCCGGCAGTCTGTCTGCCTTTGAGTGAGTTAGGTTGAGATAACCTAAGTCTCATTTCGATCTTCGGATCCTTATGAGTCCGGCAGTCTGTCTGCCTTTGAGTGAGTTAGGTTGAGATAACCTAAGTCTCATTTCGATCTTCGGATCCTTATGAGTCCGGCAGTCTGTCTGCCTTTGAGTGAGTTAGGTTGAGATAACCTAAGTCTCATTTCGATCTTCGGATCCTTATGAGTCCGGCAGTCTGTCTGCCTTTGAGTGAGTTAGGTTGAGATAACCTAAGTCTCATTTCGATCTTCGGATCCTTATGAGTCCGGCAGTCTGTCTGCCTTTGAGTGAGTTAGGTTGAGATAACCTAAGTCTCATTTCGATCTTCGGATCCTTATGAGTCCGGCAGTCTGTCTGCCTTTGAGTGAGTTAGGTTGAGATAACCTAAGTCTCATTTCGATCTTCGGATCCTTATGAGTCCGGCAGTCTGTCTGCCTTTGAGTGAGTTAGGTTGAGATAACCTAAGTCTCATTTCGATCTTCGGATCCTTATGAGTCCGGCAGTCTGTCTGCCTTTGAGTGAGTTAGGTTGAGATAACCTAAGTCTCATTTCGATCTTCGGATCCTTATGAGTCCGGCAGTCTGTCTGCCTTTGAGTGAGTTAGGTTGAGATAACCTAAGTCTCATTTCGATCTTCGGATCCTTATGAGTCCGGCAGTCTGTCTGCCTTTGAGTGAGTTAGGTTGAGATAACCTAAGTCTCATTTCGATCTTCGGATCCTTATGAGTCCGGCAGTCTGTCTGCCTTTGAGTGAGTTAGGTTGAGATAACCTAAGTCTCATTTCGATCTTCGGATCCTTATGAGTCCGGCAGTCTGTCTGCCTTTGAGTGAGTTAGGTTGAGATAACCTAAGTCTCATTTCGATCTTCGGATCCTTATGAGTCCGGCAGTCTGTCTGCCTTTGAGTGAGTTAGGTTGAGATAACCTAAGTCTCATTTCGATCTTCGGATCCTTATGAGTCCGGCAGTCTGTCTGCCTTTGAGTGAGTTAGGTTGAGATAACCTAAGTCTCATTTCGATCTTCGGATCCTTATGAGTCCGGCAGTCTGTCTGCCTTTGAGTGAGTTAGGTTGAGATAACCTAAGTCTCATTTCGATCTTCGGATCCTTATGAGTCCGGCAGTCTGTCTGCCTTTGAGTGAGTTAGGTTGAGATAACCTAAGTCTCATTTCGATCTTCGGATCCTTATGAGTCCGGCAGTCTGTCTGCCTTTGAGTGAGTTAGGTTGAGATAACCTAAGTCTCATTTCGATCTTCGGATCCTTATGAGTCCGGCAGTCTGTCTGCCTTTGAGTGAGTTAGGTTGAGATAACCTAAGTCTCATTTCGATCTTCGGATCCTTATGAGTCCGGCAGTCTGTCTGCCTTTGAGTGAGTTAGGTTGAGATAACCTAAGTCTCATTTCGATCTTCGGATCCTTATGAGTCCGGCAGTCTGTCTGCCTTTGAGTGAGTTAGGTTGAGATAACCTAAGTCTCATTTCGATCTTCGGATCCTTATGAGTCCGGCAGTCTGTCTGCCTTTGAGTGAGTTAGGTTGAGATAACCTAAGTCTCATTTCGATCTTCGGATCCTTATGAGTCCGGCAGTCTGTCTGCCTTTGAGTGAGTTAGGTTGAGATAACCTAAGTCTCATTTCGATCTTCGGATCCTTATGAGTCCGGCAGTCTGTCTGCCTTTGAGTGAGTTAGGTTGAGATAACCTAAGTCTCATTTCGATCTTCGGATCCTTATGAGTCCGGCAGTCTGTCTGCCTTTGAGTGAGTTAGGTTGAGATAACCTAAGTCTCATTTCGATCTTCGGATCCTTATGAGTCCGGCAGTCTGTCTGCCTTTGAGTGAGTTAGGTTGAGATAACCTAAGTCTCATTTCGATCTTCGGATCCTTATGAGTCCGGCAGTCTGTCTGCCTTTGAGTGAGTTAGGTTGAGATAACCTAAGTCTCATTTCGATCTTCGGATCCTTATGAGTCCGGCAGTCTGTCTGCCTTTGAGTGAGTTAGGTTGAGATAACCTAAGTCTCATTTCGATCTTCGGATCCTTATGAGTCCGGCAGTCTGTCTGCCTTTGAGTGAGTTAGGTTGAGATAACCTAAGTCTCATTTCGATCTTCGGATCCTTATGAGTCCGGCAGTCTGTCTGCCTTTGAGTGAGTTAGGTTGAGATAACCTAAGTCTCATTTCGATCTTCGGATCCTTATGAGTCCGGCAGTCTGTCTGCCTTTGAGTGAGTTAGGTTGAGATAACCTAAGTCTCATTTCGATCTTCGGATCCTTATGAGTCCGGCAGTCTGTCTGCCTTTGAGTGAGTTAGGTTGAGATAACCTAAGTCTCATTTCGATCTTCGGATCCTTATGAGTCCGGCAGTCTGTCTGCCTTTGAGTGAGTTAGGTTGAGATAACCTAAGTCTCATTTCGATCTTCGGATCCTTATGAGTCCGGCAGTCTGTCTGCCTTTGAGTGAGTTAGGTTGAGATAACCTAAGTCTCATTTCGATCTTCGGATCCTTATGAGTCCGGCAGTCTGTCTGCCTTTGAGTGAGTTAGGTTGAGATAACCTAAGTCTCATTTCGATCTTCGGATCCTTATGAGTCCGGCAGTCTGTCTGCCTTTGAGTGAGTTAGGTTGAGATAACCTAAGTCTCATTTCGATCTTCGGATCCTTATGAGTCCGGCAGTCTGTCTGCCTTTGAGTGAGTTAGGTTGAGATAACCTAAGTCTCATTTCGATCTTCGGATCCTTATGAGTCCGGCAGTCTGTCTGCCTTTGAGTGAGTTAGGTTGAGATAACCTAAGTCTCATTTCGATCTTCGGATCCTTATGAGTCCGGCAGTCTGTCTGCCTTTGAGTGAGTTAGGTTGAGATAACCTAAGTCTCATTTCGATCTTCGGATCCTTATGAGTCCGGCAGTCTGTCTGCCTTTGAGTGAGTTAGGTTGAGATAACCTAAGTCTCATTTCGATCTTCGGATCCTTATGAGTCCGGCAGTCTGTCTGCCTTTGAGTGAGTTAGGTTGAGATAACCTAAGTCTCATTTCGATCTTCGGATCCTTATGAGTCCGGCAGTCTGTCTGCCTTTGAGTGAGTTAGGTTGAGATAACCTAAGTCTCATTTCGATCTTCGGATCCTTATGAGTCCGGCAGTCTGTCTGCCTTTGAGTGAGTTAGGTTGAGATAACCTAAGTCTCATTTCGATCTTCGGATCCTTATGAGTCCGGCAGTCTGTCTGCCTTTGAGTGAGTTAGGTTGAGATAACCTAAGTCTCATTTCGATCTTCGGATCCTTATGAGTCCGGCAGTCTGTCTGCCTTTGAGTGAGTTAGGTTGAGATAACCTAAGTCTCATTTCGATCTTCGGATCCTTATGAGTCCGGCAGTCTGTCTGCCTTTGAGTGAGTTAGGTTGAGATAACCTAAGTCTCATTTCGATCTTCGGATCCTTATGAGTCCGGCAGTCTGTCTGCCTTTGAGTGAGTTAGGTTGAGATAACCTAAGTCTCATTTCGATCTTCGGATCCTTATGAGTCCGGCAGTCTGTCTGCCTTTGAGTGAGTTAGGTTGAGATAACCTAAGTCTCATTTCGATCTTCGGATCCTTATGAGTCCGGCAGTCTGTCTGCCTTTGAGTGAGTTAGGTTGAGATAACCTAAGTCTCATTTCGATCTTCGGATCCTTATGAGTCCGGCAGTCTGTCTGCCTTTGAGTGAGTTAGGTTGAGATAACCTAAGTCTCATTTCGATCTTCGGATCCTTATGAGTCCGGCAGTCTGTCTGCCTTTGAGTGAGTTAGGTTGAGATAACCTAAGTCTCATTTCGATCTTCGGATCCTTATGAGTCCGGCAGTCTGTCTGCCTTTGAGTGAGTTAGGTTGAGATAACCTAAGTCTCATTTCGATCTTCGGATCCTTATGAGTCCGGCAGTCTGTCTGCCTTTGAGTGAGTTAGGTTGAGATAACCTAAGTCTCATTTCGATCTTCGGATCCTTATGAGTCCGGCAGTCTGTCTGCCTTTGAGTGAGTTAGGTTGAGATAACCTAAGTCTCATTTCGATCTTCGGATCCTTATGAGTCCGGCAGTCTGTCTGCCTTTGAGTGAGTTAGGTTGAGATAACCTAAGTCTCATTTCGATCTTCGGATCCTTATGAGTCCGGCAGTCTGTCTGCCTTTGAGTGAGTTAGGTTGAGATAACCTAAGTCTCATTTCGATCTTCGGATCCTTATGAGTCCGGCAGTCTGTCTGCCTTTGAGTGAGTTAGGTTGAGATAACCTAAGTCTCATTTCGATCTTCGGATCCTTATGAGTCCGGCAGTCTGTCTGCCTTTGAGTGAGTTAGGTTGAGATAACCTAAGTCTCATTTCGATCTTCGGATCCTTATGAGTCCGGCAGTCTGTCTGCCTTTGAGTGAGTTAGGTTGAGATAACCTAAGTCTCATTTCGATCTTCGGATCCTTATGAGTCCGGCAGTCTGTCTGCCTTTGAGTGAGTTAGGTTGAGATAACCTAAGTCTCATTTCGATCTTCGGATCCTTATGAGTCCGGCAGTCTGTCTGCCTTTGAGTGAGTTAGGTTGAGATAACCTAAGTCTCATTTCGATCTTCGGATCCTTATGAGTCCGGCAGTCTGTCTGCCTTTGAGTGAGTTAGGTTGAGATAACCTAAGTCTCATTTCGATCTTCGGATCCTTATGAGTCCGGCAGTCTGTCTGCCTTTGAGTGAGTTAGGTTGAGATAACCTAAGTCTCATTTCGATCTTCGGATCCTTATGAGTCCGGCAGTCTGTCTGCCTTTGAGTGAGTTAGGTTGAGATAACCTAAGTCTCATTTCGATCTTCGGATCCTTATGAGTCCGGCAGTCTGTCTGCCTTTGAGTGAGTTAGGTTGAGATAACCTAAGTCTCATTTCGATCTTCGGATCCTTATGAGTCCGGCAGTCTGTCTGCCTTTGAGTGAGTTAGGTTGAGATAACCTAAGTCTCATTTCGATCTTCGGATCCTTATGAGTCCGGCAGTCTGTCTGCCTTTGAGTGAGTTAGGTCGAGATAACCTAAGTCTCATTTCGATCCTCGGATCCTTATGATTTCGGCAGTCTGTCTGCCTTTGAGTGAGTTAGGTTGAGATAACCTAAGTCTCATT
>NC_044931.1:8503652-8503886 GCF_003576645.1 Ipomoea triloba | reverse complement strand
GCAGACAGACTGCCGGACTCATAAGGATCCGAAGATCGAAATGAGACTTAGGTTATCTCTACCTAACTCACTCAAAGGCATGCAGACTGCCTGAATCATAAGGATCCGAAGATCAAAATGAGACTTAGGTTATCTCAACCTAACTCACTGAAATGCAGACAGACTGCCGGACTCATAAGGATCCGAAGATCGAAATGAGACTTAGGTTATCTCAACCTAACTCACTCAAAGGCA
>NC_044931.1:8495878-8498001 GCF_003576645.1 Ipomoea triloba | reverse complement strand
CTCACTCAAAGACAGAAAGACTGCCGGAATCATAAGGATCCGAAGATTGAAATGAGACTTAGGTTATCTCAACCTAACTCACTCAAAGGCATGCAGACTGCCGGACTCATAAGGATCCGAAGATCGAAATGAGACTTAGGTTATCTCAACCTAACTCACTCAAAGGCAGGCAGACTGCCGGACTCATAAGGATCCGAGGATCGAAATGAGACTTAGGTTATCTCAACCTAACTCACTCAAAGGCAGGCAGACTGCCGGACTCATAAGGATCCGAGGATCGAAATGAGACTTAGGTTATCTCAACCTAATTCACTCAAAGGCAGGCAGACTGCCGGACTCATAAGGATCCGAGGATCGAAATGAGACTTAGGTTATCTCAACCTAACTCACTCAAAGGCATGCAGACTGCCGGAATCATAAGGATCCGAAGATCGAAATGACACTTAGGTTATCTCAACCTAACTCACTCAAAGGCAGACAGACTGCCAGACTCATAAGGATCCGAGGATAGAAATGAGACTTAGGTTATCTCAACCTAACTCACTCAAAGGCAGACAGACTGCCGGACTCATAAGGATCCGAAGATCGAAATGAGACTTAGGTTATCTCAACCTAACTCACTCAAAGGCAGACAGACTGCCGGACTCATAAGGATCCGAGGATCGAAATGAGACTTAGGTTATCTCACCCTAACTCACTCAAAGGCAGGCAGACTGCCGGACTCATAAGGATCTGAAGATCGAAATGAGACTTAGGTTATCTCTACCTAACTCACTCAAAGGCATGCAGACTGCCGGACTCATAAGGATCCGAGGATCGAAATGAGACTTAGGTTATCTCACCCTAACTCACTCAAAGGCAGGCAGACTGCCGGACTCATAAGGATCCGAAGATCGAAATGAGACTTAGGTTATCTCAACCTAACTCACTCAAAGGCATGCAGACTGCCGGACTCATAAGGATCCGAGGATCGAAATGAGACTTAGGTTATCTCACCCTAACTCACTCAAAGGCAGGCAGACTGCCGGACTCATAAGGATCCGAGGATTGAAATGAGACTTAGGTTACCTCAACCTAACTCACTCAAAGACAGAAAGACTGCCGGAATCATAAGGATCCGAAGATCGAAATGAGACTTAGGTTATCTCAACCTAACTCACTCAAAGGCAGACAGACTGCCGGACTCATAAGGATCCGAAGATCGAAATGAGACTTAGGTTATCTCAACCTAACTCACTCAAAGACAGAAAGACTGCCGGAATCATAAGGATCCGAAGATCGAAATGACACTTAGGTTATCTCAACCTAACTCACTCAAAGACAGAAAGACTGCCGGAATCATAAGGATCCGAAGATCGAAATGAGACTTAGGTTATCTCAACCTAACTCACTCAAAGACAGAAAGACTGCCGGACTCATAAGGATCCGAAGATCGAAATGAGACTTAGGTTATCTCAACCTAACTCACTCAAAGGCAGACAGTACGCCGAACTCATAAGGATCCGAGGATCGAAATGAGACTTAGGTTATCTCAACCTAACTCACTCAAAGGCAGACAGACTGCCGGACTCATAAGGATCCGAAGGTCGAAATGAGACTTAGGTTATCTCAACCTAACTCACTCAAAGGCAGGCAGACTGCCGGACTCATAAGGATCCAAAGATTGAAATGAGACTTAGGTTATCTCAACCTAACTCACTCAAAGGCAGGCAGACTGCCGGACTCATAAGGATCCAAAGATTGAAATGAGACTTAGGTTATCTCAACCTAACTCACTCAAAGGCAGGCAGACTGCCGGACTCATAAGGATCCAAAGATTGAAATGAGACTTAGGTTATCTCAACCTAACTCACTCAAAGGCAGGCAGACTGCCGGACTCATAAGGATCCTAGGATCGAAATGAGACTTAGGTTATCTCACCCTAACTCACTCAAAGGCAGGCAGACTGCCGGACTCATAAGGATCCGAGGATTGAAATGAGACTTAGGTTATCTCAACCTAACTCACTCAAAGACAGAAAGACTGCCGGAATCATAAGGATCCGAAGATCGAAATGAGACTTAGGTTATCTCAACCTAACTCACTCAAAGGCATGCAGACTGCCGGACTCATAAGGATCCGAA
>NC_044931.1:8490391-8494878 GCF_003576645.1 Ipomoea triloba | reverse complement strand
ATTTCTTTTGCTTTGAGTGAATCTTGTAACTCCTGTCTCTTAACATCAAAAATAATACACGCTTGATTCTGTTCAAATTTTCCATCCTCGAGAACACAACACTCGGGGAACTACTTCTCCCATTTATCAATATCCACACCTCCCGCTAAAACCAAAACATTAAAACTACAACGTCTCTCAAGGAGATCAAAAGACTCCAACTACAAGTCAATGAATGGTAAATCTTCTCCGTTCATATATCTTGTGTGGTTGATGTTTATCTGGATTTTCTTCTATTTACGACCTGGATAGTAGGTAAATTTAGGGTATGTATAGGTTGCGAGATATCGGACCTATACGAGTCGTAATCGGCCACATCCACACCCTTTGTCCGGGATGCCGAGGCCCGTGAGAAGTTGTGGACCAATTGTTTGTTAAAATGCCCCATCCGACTGAGGAACAAGGAGTCCGAAGTTTGACGCCACTCGAAGATGGTGTCGTAGGCTCCCTTGATAGAAACCTAGTTGCATTGCCTAGAACACCCTGTAGTAGTATCAAACATGAGACCTAGATAGGACATTCATTACCTTTCTTTCTTTAATTGATTACTTTTGTTTTACTTTTGTCAAACCTCTTCACCATGATTTCTTTTGCTTTGAGTGAATCTTGTAACTCCTGTCTCTTAACATCATAAATAATACACGCTTGATTCGGTTCAAATTTTCCATCCTCGAGAACACGACACTCGGGGAACTTCTTCTCCCTTTTATCACTATTCACACCTCCCGCTAAAACCAAAACATCAAAACTACAACCTCAATAATATACATAACTCTCAAGGAGATCAAAAGACTCCAACTACAAGTCAATGAATGGTAAATCTTCTCCGTTCATATATCTTGTGTGGTTGATGTTTATCTGGATTTTCTTCTATTTACGACCTGGATAGTAGGTAAATTTAGGGTATGTATAGGTTGCGAGATATCGGACCTATACGAGTCGTAATCGGCCACATCCACACCCTTTGTCCGGGATGCCGAGGCCCGTGAGAAGTTGTGGATAATGCCCCATCCGACTGAGGAACAAGGAGTCCGAAGTTTGACGCCACTCGAAGATGGTGTCGTCGGCTCCTTTGATAGAAACCCAGTTGCATTGCCTAGAACACCCTGTAGTAGTATCAAACATGAGACCTAGATAGGACATTCATTTCCTTTCTTTCTTTAATTGATTACTTTTGTTTTACTTTTGTCAAACCTCTTCACCATGATTTCTTTTGCTTTGAGTGAATCTTGTAACTCCTGTGTCTTAACATTATAAATGTCACAAGCTTGATTTGATTTCAATTTTCCATCCTTGAGAACACGACACTCGGGGAACTTCTTCTCCCATTTATCACTATCCACACCTCCCGCTAAAACCAAAACATTAAAACTACAACCTCTCTCAAGGAGATCAAAAGACTCCAACTACAAGTCAATGAATGGTAAATCTTCTCCGTTCATATATCTTGTGTGGTTGATGTTTATCTGGATTTTCTTCTATTTACGACCTGGATAGTAGGTAAATTTAGGGGATGTATAGGTTGCGACATATCGGACCTATACGAGTCGTAATCGGCCACATCCACACCCTTTGTCCGGGATGCCGAGGCCCGTGAGAAGTTGTTGACCAATTGTTTGTTAAAATGCCCCATCCGACTGAGGAACAAGGAGTCCGAAGTTTGACGCCACTCGAAGATGGTGTCGTCGGCTCCCTTGATAGAAACCTAGTTGCATTGCCTAGAACACCCTGTAGTAGTATCAAACATGAGACCTAGATAGGACATTCATTTCCTTTCTTTCTTTAATTGATTACTTTTGTTTTACTTTTGTCAAACGTCTTCACCATGATTTCTTTTGCTTTGAGTGAATCTTGTAACTCCTGTGTCTTAACATTATGAATGTCACACGCGTGATTTAATTTCAATTTTCCATCCTTGAGAACACGACACTCGGGGAACTTCTTCTCCCATTTATCACTATCCACACCTCCCGCTAAAACCAAAACATTAAAACTACAACCTCTCTCAAGGAGATCAAAAGACTCCAACTACAAGTCAATGAATGGTAAATCTTCTCCGTTCATATATCTTGTGTGGTTGATGTTTATCTGGATTTTCTTCTATTTACGACCTCGATAGTAGGTAAAGTTAGGGGATATATAGGTTACGAGATATCGGACCTATATGAGTCGTAATCGGCCACATCCACACGCCTGGTCCGGGATGCCGAGTCCCGTGAGAAGTTGTGGACCAATTGTTTGTTAAAATGCCCCATTCGATTGAGGAACAAGGAGTCCGAAGTTTGACGCCACTCGAAGATGGTGTCGTCGGCTCCATTGATAGAAACCCAGTTGCATTGCCTAGAACACCCTGTAGTAGTATCAAACATGAGACCTAGATAGGACATTCATTACCTTTCTTTCTTTAATTGATTACTTTTGTTTTACTTTTGTCAAACCTCTTCACCATGATTTCTTTTGCTTTGAGTGAATCTTGTAACTCCTGTGTCTTAACATTATAAATGTCACACGCGTGATTTGATTTCAATTTTCCATCCTTGAGAACACGACACTCGGGGAACTTCTTCTCCCATTTATCACTATCCACACCTCCCGCTAAAACCAAAACATTAAAACTACAACGTCTCTCAAGGAGATCAAAAGACTCCAACTACAAGTCAATGAATGGTAAATCTTCTCCGTTCATATATCTTGTGTGGTTGATGTTTATCTGGATTTTCTTCTATTTCCGACCTGGATAGTAGGTAAATTTAGGGTATGTATAGGTTGCGAGATATCGGACCTATACGAGTCGTAATAGGCCACATCCACACCCTGTGTCCGGGATGCCGAGGCCCGTGAGAAGTTGTGGACCAATTGTTTTTTAAAATGCCCATCCGACTGATGAACAAGGAGTCCGAATTTTGAAGCCACTCGAAAATGGTGTCGTTGGATCCCTTCATAGAAACCTAGTTGCATTGCCTAGAACACCCTGTAGTAGTATCAAACATGAGACCTAGATAGGACATTCATTTCCTTTCTTTCTTTAATTGATTACTTTTGTTTTACTTTTGTCAAACCTCTTCACCACGATTTCTTTTGCTTTGAGTGAATCTTGTAACTCCTGTCTCTTAACATCAAAAATAATACACGCTTGATTCGGTTCAAATTTTCCATCCTCGAGAACACGACACTCGGGGAACTTCTTCTCCCTTTTATCACTATTCACACCTCCCGCTAAAACCAAAACATCAAAACTACAACCTCAATAATATACATAACTCTCAAGGAGATCAAAAGACTCCAACTACAAGTCAATGAATGGTAAATCTTCTCCGTTCATATATCTTGTGTGGTTGATGTTTATCTGGATTTTCTTCTATTTACGACCTGGATAGTAGGTAAATTTAGGGAATGTATAGGTTGCGACATATCGGACCTATACGAGTCGTAATCGGCCACATCCACACCCTTTGTCCGGGATGCCGAGGCCCGTGACAAGTTGTAGACCAATTGTTTGTTAAAATGCCCATCCGACTGATGAACAAGGAGTCCGAATTTTGACGCCACTCGAAAATGGTGTCGTCGGCTCCCTTCATAGAAAACCTAGTTGCATTGCCTAGAACACCCTGTAGTAGTATCAAACATGAGACCTAGATAGGACATTCATTTCCTTTCTTTCTTTAATTGATTACTTTTGTTTTACTTTTGTCAAACCTCTTCACCATGATTTCTTTTGCTTTGAATGAATCTTGTAACTCCTGTGTCTTAACATTATGAATGTCACACGCTTGATTTGATTCCAATTTTCCATCCTTGAGAACACGACACTCGGGGAACTTCTTCTCCCATTTATCACTATCCACACCTCCCGCTAAAACCAAAACATTAAAACTACAACCTCTCTCAAGGAGATCAAAAGACTCCAACTACAAGTCAATGAATGGTAAATCTTCTCCGTTCATATATCTTGTGTGGTTGATGTTTATCTGGATTTTCTTCTATTTACGACCTGGATAGTAGGTAAATTTAGGGTATGTATAGGTTGCGAGATATCGGACCTATACGAGTCGTAATCGGCCACATCCACACCCTTTGTCCGGGATGCCGAGGCCCGTGAGAAGTTGTGGACCAATTGTTTGTTAAAATGCCCCATCCGACTGAGGAACAAGGAGTCCGAAGTTTGACGCCACTCGAAAATGGTGTCGTCGGCTCCCTTCATAGAAACCTAGTTGCATTACCTAGAACACCCTGTAGTAGTATCAAACATGAGACCTAGATAGGACATTCATTTCCTTTCTTTCTTTAATTGATTACTTTTGTTTTACTTTTGTCAAACCTCTTCACCACGATTTCTTTTGCTTTGAGTGAATCTTGTAACTCCTGTGTCTTAACATCAAAAATAATACACGCTTGATTCGGTTCAAATTTTCCATCCTCGAGAACACGACACTCGGGGAACTTCTTCT
>NC_044931.1:8487494-8490352 GCF_003576645.1 Ipomoea triloba | reverse complement strand
GTTGCATTGCCTAGAACACCCTGTAGTAGTATCAAACATGAGACCTAGATAGGACATTCATTTCCTTTCTTTCTTTAATTGATTACTTTTGTTTTACTTTTGTCAAACCTCTTCACCACGATTTCTTTTGCTTTGAGTGAATCTTGTAACTCCTGTCTCTTAACATCAAAAATAATACACGCATGATTCGGTTCAAATTTCCATCCTCGAGAACACGACACTTGGGGATCTTCTTCTCCCTTTTATCACTATTCACACCTCCCGCTAAAACCAAAACATCAAAACTACAACCTCAATAATATACATAACACTCAAGGAGATCAAAAGACTCCAACTACAAGTCAATGAATGGTAAATCTTCTCCGTTCATATATCTTGTGTGGTTGATGTTTATCTGGATTTTCTTTTATTTACGACCTGGATAGTAGGTAAATTTAGGGTATGTATAGGTTGCGAGATATCGGACCTATACGAGTCGTAATCGGCCACATCCACACCCTTTGTCCGGGATGCCGAGGCCCGTGAGAAGTTGTGGACCAATTGTTTGTTAAAATGCCCCATCCGACTGAGGAACAAGGAGTCCGAAGTTTGATGCCACTCGAAGATGGTGTCGTAGGCTCCCTTGATAGAAACCTAGTTGCATTGCCTAGAACACCCTGTAGTAGTATCAAACATGAGACCTAGATAGGACATTCATTACCTTTCTTTCTTTAATTGATTACTTTTGTTTTACTTTTGTCAAACCTCTTCACCATGATTTCTTTTGCTTTGAGTGAATCTTGTAACTCCTGTGTCTTAACATTATAAATGTCACAAGCTTGATTTGATTTCAATTTTCCATCCTTGAGAACACGACACTCGGGGAACTTCTTCTCCCATTTATCACTATCCACACCTCCCGCTAAAACCAAAACATTAAAACTACAACCTCTCTCAAGGAGATCAAAAGACTCCAACTACAAGTCAATGAATGGTAAATCTTCTCCGTTCATATATCTTGTGTGGTTGATGTTTATCTGGATTTTCTTTTATTTACGACCTGGATAGTAGGTAAATTTAGGGAATGTATAGGTTGCGACATATCGGACCTATACGAGTCGTAATTGGCCACATCCACACCCTTTGTCCGGGATGCCAAGGCCCGTGAGAAGTTGTGGATCAATTGTTTGTTAAAAGTCCCATCCGACTGATGAACAAGGAGTCNTGAATGGTAAATCTTCTCCGTTCATATATCTTGTGTGGTTGATGTTTATCTGGATTTTCTTCTATTTACGACCTGGATAGTAGGTAAATTTAGAGTATGTATAGGTTGCGAGATATCGGACCTATACGAGTCGTAATCGGCCACATCCACACGCTTGGTCCGGGATGCCAAGGCCCGTGAGAAGTTGTGGATCAATTGTTTGTTAAAAGTCCCATCCGACTGATGAACAAGGAGTCCGAATTTTGACGCCACTCGAAAATGGCGTCGTCGGCTCCCTTCATAGAAACCTAGTTGCATTGCCTAGAACACCCTGTAGTAGTATCAAACATGAGACCTAGATAGGACATTCATTTCCTTTCTTTCTTTAATTGATTACTTTTGTTTTACTTTTGTCAAACCTCTTCACCACGATTTCTTTTGCTTTGAGTGAATCTTGTAACTCCTGTCTCTTAACATCAAAAATAATACACGCTTGATTCGGTTCAAATTTTCCATCCTCGAGAACACGACACTCGGGGAACTTCTTCTCCCTTTTATCACTATTCACACCTCCCGCTAAAACCAAAACATCAAAACTACAACCTCAATAATATACACATCTCTCAAGGAGATCAAAAGACTCCAACTACAAGTCAATGAATGGTAAATCTTCTCCGTTCATATATCTTGTGTGGTTGATGTTTATCTGGATTTTCTTCTATTTACGACCTGGATAGTAGGTAAATTTAGGGTATGTATAGGTTGCGAGATATCGGACCTATACGAGTCGTAATCGGCCACATCCACACCCTTTGTCCGGGATGTCGAGGCCCGTGAGAAGTTGTGGATAATGCCCCATCCGACTGAGGAACAAGGAGTCCGAAGTTTGACCGCCACTCGAAAATGGCGTCGTCGGCTCCCTTCATAGAAACCAGTTGCATTGCCTAGAACACCCTGTAGTAGTATCAAACATGAGACCTAGATAGGACATTCATTTCCTTTCTTTCTTTAATTGATTACTTTTGTTTTACTTTTGTCAAACCTCTTCACCACGATTTCTTTTGCTTTGAGTGAATCTTGTAACTCCTGTCTCTTAACATCAAAAATAATACACGCTTGATTCGGTTCAAATTTTCCATCCTCGAGAACACGACACTCGGGGAACTTCTTCTCCCTTTTATCACTATTCACACCTCCCGCTAAAACCAAAACATCAAAACTACAACCTCAATAATATACTAACTCTCAAGGAGATCAAAAGACTCCAACTACAAGTCAATGAATGGTAAATCTTCTCCGTTCATATATCTTGTGTGGTTGATGTTTATCTGGATTTTTCTTCTATTTACGACCTGGATAGTAGGTAAATTTAGGGGATGTATAGGTTGCGACATATCGGACCTATACGAGTCGTAATCGGCCACATCCACACCCTTTGTCCGGGATGCCGAGGCCCGTGAGAAGTTGTGGATAATGCCCCATCCGACTGAGGAACAAGGAGTCCGAAGTTTGACGCCACTCGAAGATGGGGTCGTAGGCTCCCTTGATAGAAACCTAGTTGCATTGCTTAGAACACCCTGTAGTAGTATCAAACATGAGACCAAGATAGGACATTCATTTCCTTTCTTTCTTTAATTGATTACTTTTGTTTTACTTTTGTCAAACCTGTTCACCA
>NC_044931.1:8465060-8480109 GCF_003576645.1 Ipomoea triloba | reverse complement strand
TTCACCATGATTTCTTTTGCTTTGAATGAATCTTGTAACTCCTGTGTCTTAACATTATGAATGTCACACGCTTGATTTGATTCCAATTTTCCATCCTTGAGATCACGACACACGGGGAACTTCTTCTCCCATTTATCACTATCCACACCTCCCGCTAAAACCAAAACATTAAAACTACAACCTCTCTCAAGGAGATCAAAAGACTCCAACTACAAGTCAATGAATGGTAAATCTTCTCCGTTCATATATCTTGTGTGGTTGATGTTTATCTGGATTTTCTTCTATTTACGACCTGGATAGTAGGTAAATTTAGGGGATGTATAGGTTGCGACATATCGGACCTATACGAGTCGTAATCGGCCACATCCACACCCTTTGTCCGGGATGCCGAGGCCCGTGAGAAGTTGTGGACCAATTGTTTGTTAAAATGCCCCATCCGACTGAGGAACAAGGAGTCCGAAGTTTGACGCCACTCGAAAATGGTGTCGTCGGCTCCCTTGATAGAAACCTTGTTGCATTGCCTAGAACACCCTGTAGTAGTATCAAACATGAGACCTAGATAGGACATTCATTTCCTTTCTTTCTTTAATTGATTACCTTTGTTTTACTTTTGTCAAACCTCTTCACCACGATTTCTTTTGCTTTGAGTGAATCTTGTAACTCCTGTCTCTTAACATCAAAAATAATACACGCTTGATTCTGTTCAAACTTTCCATCCTCGAGAACACGACACTCAGGGAACTTCTTCTCCTTTTTATCACTATTCACACCTCCCGCTAAAACCAAAACATCAAAACTACAACCTCAATAATATACATAACTCTCAAGGAGATCAAAAGACTCCAACTACAAGTCAATGAATGGTAAATCTTTTCCGTTCATATATATTGTGTGGTTGATGTTTATCTGGATTTTCTTCTATTTACGACCTGGATAGTAGGTAAATTTAGGGTATGTATAGGTTGCGAGATATCGGACCTATACGAGTCGTAATCGGCCAAATCCACACCCTTTGTCCAGGATGTCGAGGCCCGTGAGAAGTTGTGGATAATGCCCCATCCGACTGAGGAACAAGGAGTCCGAAGTTTGACGCCACTCGAAGATGGGGTCGTAGGCTNTTGTTTTACTTTTGTCAAACCTGTTCACCATGATTTCTTTTGTTTTGAATGAATCTTGTAACTCCTGTGTCTTAACATTATGAATGTCACACGCTTGATTTGATTCCAATTTTCCATCCTTGAGAACACGACACTTGGGGAACTTCTTCTCCCATTTATCACTATCCACACCTCCCGCTAAAACCAAAACATTAAAACTACAACCTCTCTCAAGGAGATCAAAAGACTCCAACTACAAGTCAATGAATGGTAAATCTTCTCCGTTCATATATCTTGTGTGGTTGATGTTTATCTGGATTTTCTTCTATTTACGACCTGGATAGTAGGTAAATTTAGGGTATGTATAGGTTGCGAGATATCGGACCTATACGAGTCGTAATCGGCCACATCCACACCCTTTGTCCGGGATGCCGAGGCCCGTGAGAAGTTGTGGACCAATTGTTTGTTAAAATGCCCCATCCGACTGAGGAACAAGGAGTCCGAAGTTTGACGCCACTCGAAGATGGTGTCGTCGGCTCCCTTGATAGAAACCTAGTTGCATTGCCTAGAACACCCTGTAGTAGTATCAAACATGAGACCTAGATAGGACATTCATTTCCTTTCTTTCTTTAATTGATTACTTTTGTTTTACTTTTGTCAAACCTGTTCACCATGATTTCTTTTGCTTTGAGTGAATCTTGTAACTCCTGTGTCTTAACATTATGAATGTCACACGCTTGATTTGATTTCAATTTTCCATCCTTGAGAACACGACACTCGGGGAACTTCTTCTCCCATTTATCACTATCCACACCTCCCGCTAAAACCAAAACATTAAAACTACAACATCTCTCAAGGAGATCAAAAGACTCCAACTACAAGTCAATGAATGGTAAATCTTCTCCGTTCATATATCTTGTGTGGTTGATGTTTATCTGGATTTTCTTCTATTTACGACCTGGATAGTAGGTAAATTTAGGGTATGTATAGGTTGCGAGATATCGGACCTATACGAGTCGTAATCGGCCACATCCACACCCTTTGTCCGGGATGCCGAGGCCCGTGAGAAGTTGTGGACCAATTGTTTGTTAAAATGCCCCATCCGACTGAGGAACAAGGAGTCCGAAGTTTGACGCCACTCGAAGATGGTGTCGTCGGCTCCCTTGATAGAAACCTAGTTGCATTGCCTAGAACACCCTGTAGTAGTATCAAACATGAGACCTAGATAGGACATTCATTTCCTTTCTTTCTTTAATTGATTACTTTTGTTTTACTTTTGTCAAACCTCTTCACCACGATTTCTTTTGCTTTGAGTGAATCTTGTAACTCCTGTCTCTTAACATCAAAAATAATACACGCTTGATTCGGTTCAAATTTTCCATCCTCGAGAACACGACACTCGGGGAACTTCTTCTCCCTTTTATCACTATTCACACCTCCCGCTAAAACCAAAACATCAAAACTACAACCTCAATAATATACACATCTCTCAAGGAGATCAAAAGACTCCAACTACAAGTCAATGAATGGTAAATCTTCTCCGTTCATATATCTTGTGTGGTTGATGTTTATCTGGATTTTCTTCTATTTACGACCTGGATAGTAGGTAAATTTAGGGTATGTATAGGTTGCGAGATATCGGACCTATACGAGTCGTAATCGGCCACATCCACACCCTTTGTCCGGGATGCCGAGGCCCGTGAGAAGTTGTGGACCAATTGTTTGTGAAAATGCCCCATCCGACTGAGGAACAAGGAGTCCGAAGTTTGACGCCACTCGAAGATGGTGTCGTCGGCTCCCTTGATAGAAACCTAGTTGCATTGCCTAGAACACCCTGTAGTAGTATCAAACATGAGACCAAGATAGGACATTCATTTCCTTTCTTTCTTTAATTGATTACTTTTGTTTTACTTTTGTCAAACCTCTTCACCATGATTTCTTTTGCTTTGAGTGAATCTTGTAACTCCTGTGTCTTAACATTATAAATGTCACAAGCTTGATTTGATTTCAATTTTCCATCCTTGAGAACACGACACTCGGGGAACTTCTTCTCCCATTTATCACTATCCACACCTCCCGCTAAAACCAAAACATTAAAACTATGTCCGAAGTTTGATGCCACTCGAAAATGGTGTCGTCGGCTCCCTTGATAGAAACCTAGTTGCATTGCCTAGAACACCCTGTAGTAGTATCAAACATGAGACCTAGATAGGACATTCATTTCCTTTCTTTCTTTAATTGATTACTTTTGTTTTACTTTTGTCAAACCTCTTCACCATGATTTCTTTTGCTTTGAGTGAATCTTGTAACTCCTGTCTCTTAACATCATAAATGTCACACGCTTGATTTGATTTCAATTTTCCATCCTTGAGAACACGACACTCGGGGAACTTCTTCTCCCATTTATCACTATCAACACCTCCCGCTAAAACCAAAACATTAAAACTACAACCTCTCTCAAAGAGATGAATGGTAAATCTTCTCCGTTCATATATCTTGTGTGGTTGATGTTTATCTGGATTTTCTTCTATTTACGACCTGGATAGTAGGTAAAGTTAGGGGATGTATAGGTTGCGAGATATCGGACCTATATGAGTCGTAATCGGCCACATCCACACGCTTGGTCCGGGATGCCGAGTCCCGTGAGAAGTTGTGGACCAATTGTTTGTTAAAATGCCCTATCCGACTGAGGAACAAGGAATCCGAAGTTTGACGCCACTCGAAGATGGTGTCATCGGCTCCCTTGATAGAAACCTAGTTGCATTGCCTAGAACACCCTGTAGTAGTATCAAACATGAGACCTAGATAGGACATTCATTTCCTTTCTTTCTTTAATTGATTACTTTTGTTTTACTTTTGTCAAACCTCTTCACCACGATTTCTTTTGCTTTGAATGAATCTTGTAACTCCTGTCTCTTAACATCAAAAATAATACACGCTTGATTCGGTTCAAATTTTCCATCCTCGAGAACACGACACTCGGGGAACTTCTTCTCCCTTTTATCACTATTCACACCTCCCGCTAAAACCAAAACATCAAAACTACAACCTCAATAATATACTTAACTCTCAAGGAGATCAAAACACTCCAACTACAAGTCAATGAATTGTAAATCTTCTCCGTTCATATATCTTGTGTGGTTGATGTTTATATGGATTTTCTTCTATTTACGACTTGGATAGTAGGTAAATTTAGGGTATGTATAGGTTGCGAGATATCGGACCTATACGAGTCGTAATCGGCCACATCCACACCCTTTGTCCGGGATGCCGAGGCCCGTGAGAAGTTGTGGACCAATTGTTTGTTAAAATGCCCCATCCGACTGAGGAACAAGGAGTCCGAAGTTTGACGCCACTCGAAGATGGTGTCGTCGGCTCCCTTGATAGAAACCTAGTTGCATTGCCTAGAACACCCTGTAGTAGTATCAAACATGAGACCTAGATAGGACATTCATTTCCTTTCTTTCTTTAATTGATTACTTTTGTTTTACTTTTGTCAAACCTCTTCACCACGATTTCTTTTGCTTTGAGTGAATCTTGTAACTCCTGTCTCTTAACATCAAAAATAATACACGCTTGATTCGGTTCAAATTTTCCATCCTCGAGAACACGACACTCGGGGAACTTCTTCTCCCTTTTATCACTATTCACACCTCCCGCTAAAACCAAAACATCAAAACTACAACCTCAATAATATACATAACTCTCAAGGAGATCAAAAGACTCCAACTACAAGTCAATGAATGGTAAATCTTCTCCGTTCATATATCTTGTGTGGTTGATGTTTATCTGGATTTTCTTCTATTTACGACTTGGATAGTAGGTAAATTTAGGGTATGTATAGGTTGCGAGATATCGGACCTATACGAGTCGTAATCGGCCACATCCACACCCTTTGTCCGGGATGCCGAAGCCCGTGAGAAGTTGTGGATAATGCCCCATCCGACTGATGAACAAGGAGTCCGAAGTTTGACGCCACTCGAAGATGGTGTCATCGGCTCCCTTGATAGAAACCTAGTTGCATTGCCTAGAACACCCTGTAGTAGTATCAAACATGAGACCTAGATAGGACATTCATTTCCTTTCTTTCTTTAATTGATTACTTTTGTTTTACTTTTGTCAAACCTCTTCACCACGATTTCTTTTGCTTTGAGTGAATCTTGTAACTCCTGTCTCTTAACATCAAAAATAATACACGCTTGATTCTGTTCAAATTTTCCATCCTCGAGAACACGACACTCGGGGAACTTCTTCTCCCTTTTATCACTATTCACACCTCTCGCTAAAACCAAAACATCAAAACTACAACCTCAATAATATACATAACTCTCAAGGAGATCAAAAGACTCCAACTACAAGTCAATGAATGGTAAATCTTCTCCGTTCATATATCTTGTGTGGTTGATGTTTATCTGGATTTTCTTCTATTTACGACCTGGATAGTAGGTAAATTTAGAGTATGTATAGGTTGCAAGATATCGGACCTATACGAGTCGTAATCGGCCACATCCACACGCTTGGTCCGGGATGCCGAGGCCCGTGAGAAGTTGTGGACCAATTGTTTGTAAAAATGCCCATCCGACTGATGAACAAGGAGTCCGAATTTTGACGCCACTCGAAGATGGTGTCGTCGGCTCCCTTGATAGAAACCTTGTTGCATTGCCTAGAACACCCTGTAGTAGTATCAAACATGAGACCTAGATAGGACATTCATTTCCTTTCTTTCTTTAATTGATTACTTTTGTTTTACTTTTGTCAAACCTCTTCACCACGATTTCTTTTGCTTTGAGTGAATCTTGTAACTCCTGTCTCTTAACATCAAAAATAATACACGCTTGATTCTGTTCAAATTTTCCATCCTCGAGAACACGACACTCGGGGAACTTCTTCTCCCTTTTATCACTATTCACACCTCCCGCTAAAACCAAAACATCAAAACTACAACCTCAATAATATACATAACTCTCAAGGAGATCAAAAGACTCCAACTACAAGTCAATGAATGGTAAATCTTCTCCGTTCATATATATTGTGTGGTTGATGTTTATCTGGATTTTCTTCTATTTACGACCTGGATAGTAGGTAAATTTAGGGTACGTATAGGTTGCGAGATATCGGACCTATACGAGTCGTAATCGGCCACATCCACACCCTTTGTCCGGGATGTCGAGGCCCGTGAGAAGTTGTGGATAATGCCCCATCCGACTGAGGAACAAGGAGTCCGAAGTTTGACGCCACTCGAAGATGGGGTCGTAGGCTCCCTTGATAGAAACTTAGTTGCATTGCCTAGAACACCCTGTAGTAGTATCAAACATGAGACCAAGATAGGACATTCATTTCCTTTCTTTCTTTAATTGATTACTTTTGTTTTACTTTTGTCAAACCTCTTCACCACGATTTCTTTTGCTTTGAGTGAATCTTGTAACTCCTGTCTCTTAACATCAAAAATAATACACGCTTGATTCGGTTCAAATTTTCCATCCTCGAGAACACGACACTCGGGGAACTTCTTCTCCCTTTTATCACTATTCACACCTCCCGCTAAAACCAAAACATCAAAACTACAACCTCAATAATATACATAACTCTCAAGGAGATCAAAAGACTCCAACTACAAGTCAATGAATGGTAAATCTTCTCCGTTCATATATCTTGTGTGGTTGATGTTTATCTGGATTTTCTTCTATTTACGACCTGGATAGTAGGTAAATTTAGGGGATGTATAGGTTGCGACATATCGGACCTATACGAGTCGTAATCGGCCACATCCACACCCTTTGTCCAGGATGCCGAGGCCCGTGAGAAGTTGTGGACCAATTGTTTGTTAAAATGCCCCATCCGACTGAGGAACAAGGAGTCCGAAGTTTGACGCCACTCGAAAATGGTGTCGTCGGCTCCCTTGATAGAAACCTTGTTGCATTGCCTAGAACACCCTGTAGTAGTATCAAACATGAGACCTAGATAGGACATTCATTTCCTTTCTTTCTTTAATTGATTACTTTTGTTTTACTTTTGTCAAACCTCTTCACCACGATTTCTTTTGCTTTGAGTAAATCTTGTAACTCCTGTCTCTTAACATCAAAAATAATACACGCTTGATTCTGTTCAAATTTTCCATCCTCGAGAACACGACACTCGGGGAACTTCGTCTCCCATTTATCACTATCCACACCTCCCGCTAAAACCAAAACATTAAAACTACAACTTCTCTCAAGGAGATCGAAAGACTCCAACTACAAGTCAATGAATGGTAAATCTTCTCCGTTCATATATCTTGTGTGGTTGATGTTTATCTGGATTTTCTTCTATTTACGACCTGGATAGTAGGTAAATTTAGGGTATGTATAGGTTGCGAGATATCGGACCTATACGAGTCGTAATCGGCCACATCCACACCCTTTGTCCGGGATGTCGAGGCCCGTTAGAAGTTGTGGATAATGCCCCATCAGACTGAGGAACAAGGAGTCCGAAGTTTGACGCCACTCGAAGATGGTGTCGTAGGCTCCCTTTATAGAAACCTAGTTGCATTGCCTAGAACACCCTGTAGTAGTATCAAACATGAGACCAAGATAGGACATTCATTTCCTTTCTTTCTTTAATTGATTACTTTTGTTTTACTTTTGTCAAACCTGTTCACCATGATTTCTTTTGCTTTGAGTGAATCTTGTAACTCCTGTGTCTTGACATTATAAATGTCACAAGCTTGATTTGATTTCAATTTTCCATCCTTGAGAACACGACACTCGGGGAACTTCTTCTCCCATTTATCACTATCCACACCTCCCGCTAAAACCAAAACATTAAAACTACAACGTCTCTCAAGGAGATCAAAAGACTCCAACTACAAGTCAATGAATGGTAAATCTTCTCCGTTCATATATCTTGTGTGGTTGATGTTTATCTGGATTTTCTTCTATTTACGACCTGGATAGTAGGTAAATTTAGGGAATGTATAGGTTGCGACATATCGGACCTATACGAGTCGTAATCGGCCACATCCACACCCTTTGTCCGGGATGCCGAGGCCCGTGAGAAGTTGTGGACCAATTGTTTGTTAAAATGCCCCATCCGACTCAGGAACAAGGAGTCCGAAGTTTGATGCCACTCGAAAATGGTGTCGTCGGCTCCCTTGATAGAAACCTAGTTGCATTGCCTAGAACACCCTGTAGTAGTATCAAACATGAGACCTAGATAGGACATTCATTTCCTTTCTTTCTTTAATTGATTACTTTTGTTTTACTTTTGTCAAACCTCTTCACCACGATTTCTTTTGCTTTGAGTGAATCTTGTAACTCCTGTCTCTTAACATCAAAAATAATACACGCTTGATTCGGTTCAAATTTTCCATCCTCGAGAACACGACACTCGGGGAACTTCTTCTCCCTTTTATCACTATTCACACCTCCCGCTAAAACCAAAACATCAAAACTACAACCTCAATAATATACATAACTCTCAAGGAGATCAAAAGACTCCAACTACAAGTCAATGAATGGTAAATCTTCTCCGTTCATATATCTTGTGTGGTTGATGTTTATCTGGATTTTCTTCTATTTACGACCTGGATAGTAGGTAAATTTAGGGTATGTATAGGTTGCGAGATATCGGACCTATACGAGTCGTAATCGGCCACATCCACACCCTTTGTCCGGGATGCCGAAGCCCGTGAGAAGTTGTTGAAAATGCCCCATCCGACTGAGGAACAAGGAGTCCGAAGTTTGACGCCACTCGAAGATGGTGTCGTCGGCTCCCTTGATAGAAACCTAGTTGCATTGCCTAGAACACCCTGTAGTAGTATCAAACATGAGACCTAGATAGGACATTCATTTCCTTTCTTTCTTTAATTGATTACTTTTGTTTTACTTTTGTCAAACCTCTTCACCACGATTTCTTTTGCTTTGAGTGAATCTTGTAACTCCTGTCTCTTAACATCAAAAATAATACACGCTTGATTCGGTTCAAATTTTCCATCCTCGAGAACACGACACTCGGGGAACTTCTTCTCCCTTTTATCACTATTCACACCTCCCGCTAAAACCAAAACATCAAAACTACAACCTCAATAATATACATAACTCTCAAGGAGATCAAAAGACTCCAACTACAAGTCAATGAATGGTAAATCTTCTCCGTTCATATATCTTGTGTGGTTGATGTTTATCTGGATTTTCTTCTATTTACGACCTGGATAGTAGGTAAATTTAGGGTATGTATAGGTTGCGAGATATCGGACCTATACGAGTCGTAATCGGCCACATCCACACCCTTTGTCCGGGATGCCGAGGCCCGTGAGAAGTTGTGGACCAATTGTTTGTTAAAATGCCCATCCGACTGAGGAACAAGGAGTCCGAAGTTTGACGCCACTCGAAGATGGTGTCGTCGGCTCCCTTGATAGAAACCTAGTTGCATTGCCTAGAACACCCTGTAGTAGTATCAAACATGAGACCTAGATAGGACATTCATTTCCTTTCTTTCTTTAATTGATTACTTTTGTTTTACTTTTGTCAAACCTCTTCACCACGATTTCTTTTGCTTTGAGTGAATCTTGTAACTCCTGTCTCTTAACATCAAAAATAATACACGCTTGATTCGGTTCAAATTTTCCATCCTCGAGAACACGACACTCGGGGAACTTCTTCTCCCTTTTATCACTATTCACACCTCCCGCTAAAACCAAAACATCAAAACTACAACCTCAATAATATACATAACTCTCAAGGAGATCAAAAGACTCCAACTACAAGTCAATGAATGGTAAATCTTCTCCGTTCATATATCTTGTGTGGTTGATGTTTATCTGGATTTTCTTCTATTTACGACCTGGATAGTAGGTAAATTTAGGGTATGTATAGGTTGCGAGATATCGGACCTATACGAGTCGTAATCGGCCACATCCACACCCTTTGTCCGGGATGCCGAAGCCCGTGAGAAGTTGTGGATAATGCCCCATCCGACTGAGGAACAAGGAGTCCGAAGTTTGACGCCACTCGAAGATGGTGTCATCGGCTCCCTTGATAGAAACCTAGTTGCATTGCCTAGAACACCCTGTAGTAGTATCAAACATGAGACCTAGATAGGACATTCATTTCCTTTCTTTCTTTAATTGATTACTTTTGTTTTACTTTTGTCAAACCTCTTCACCACGATTTCTTTTGCTTTGAGTGAATCTTGTAACTCCTGTCTCTTAACATCAAAAATAATACACGCTTGATTCGGTTCAAATTTTCCATCCTCGAGAACACGACACTCGGGGAACTTCTTCTCCCTTTTATCACTATTCACACCTCCCGCTAAAACCAAAACATCAAAACTACAACCTCAATAATATACATAACTCTCAAGGAGATCAAAAGACTCCAACTACAAGTCAATGAATGGTAAATCTTCTCCGTTCATATATCTTGTGTGGTTGATGTTTATCTGGATTTTCTTCTATTTACGACCTGGATAGTAGGTAAATTTAGGGTATGTATAGGTTGCGAGATATCGGACCTATACGAGTCGTAATCGGCCACATCCACACCCTTTGTCCGGGATGCCGAAGCCCGTGAGAAGTTGTGGATAATGCCCCATCCGACTGAGGAACAAGGAGTCCGAAGTTTGACGCCACTCGAAGATGGTGTCGTCGGCTCCCTTGATAGAAACCTAGTTGCATTGCCTAGAACACCCTGTAGTAGTATCAAACATGAGACCTAGATAGGACATTCATTTCCTTTCTTTCTTTAATTGATTACTTTTGTTTTACTTTTGTCAAACCTCTTCACCACGATTTCTTTTGCTTTGAGTGAATCTTGTAACTCCTGTCTCTTAACATCAAAAATAATACACGCTTGATTCGGTTCAAATTTTCCATCCTCGAGAACACGACACTCGGGGAACTTCTTCTCCCTTTTATCACTATTCACACCTCCCGCTAAAACCAAAACATCAAAACTACAACCTCAATAATATACATAACTCTCAAGGAGATCAAAAGACTCCAACTACAAGTCAATGAATGGTAAATCTTCTCCGTTCATATATCTTGTGTGGTTGATGTTTATCTGGATTTTCTTCTATTTACGACCTGGATAGTAGGTAAATTTAGGGTATGTATAGGTTGCGAGATATCGGACCTATACGAGTCGTAATCGGCCACATCCACACCCTTTGTCCGGGATGCCGAAGCCCGTGAGAAGTTGTGGATAATGCCCCATCCGACTGAGGAACAAGGAGTCCGAAGTTTGACGCCACTCGAAGATGGTGTCGTCGGCTCCCTTGATAGAAACCTAGTTGCATTGCCTAGAACACCCTGTAGTAGTATCAAACATGAGACCTAGATAGGACATTCATTTCCTTTCTTTCTTTAATTGATTACTTTTGTTTTACTTTTGTCAAACCTCTTCACCACGATTTCTTTTGCTTTGAGTGAATCTTGTAACTCCTGTCTCTTAACATCAAAAATAATACACGCTTGATTCGGTTCAAATTTTCCATCCTCGAGAACACGACACTCGGGGAACTTCTTCTCCCTTTTATCACTATTCACACCTCCCGCTAAAACCAAAACATCAAAACTACAACCTCAATAATATACATAACTCTCAAGGAGATCAAAAGACTCCAACTACAAGTCAATGAATGGTAAATCTTCTCCGTTCATATATCTTGTGTGGTTGATGTTTATCTGGATTTTCTTCTATTTACGACCTGGATAGTAGGTAAATTTAGGGTATGTATAGGTTGCGAGATATCGGACCTATACGAGTCGTAATCGGCCACATCCACACCCTTTGTCCGGGATGCCGAAGCCCGTGAGAAGTTGTGGATAATGCCCCATCCGACTGAGGAACAAGGAGTCCGAAGTTTGACGCCACTCGAAGATGGTGTCGTCGGCTCCCTTGATAGAAACCTAGTTGCATTGCCTAGAACACCCTGTAGTAGTATCAAACATGAGACCTAGATAGGACATTCATTTCCTTTCTTTCTTTAATTGATTACTTTTGTTTTACTTTTGTCAAACCTCTTCACCACGATTTCTTTTGCTTTGAGTGAATCTTGTAACTCCTGTCTCTTAACATCAAAAATAATACACGCTTGATTCGGTTCAAATTTTCCATCCTCGAGAACACGACACTCGGGGAACTTCTTCTCCCTTTTATCACTATTCACACCTCCCGCTAAAACCAAAACATCAAAACTACAACCTCAATAATATACATAACTCTCAAGGAGATCAAAAGACTCCAACTACAAGTCAATGAATGGTAAATCTTCTCCGTTCATATATCTTGTGTGGTTGATGTTTATCTGGATTTTCTTCTATTTACGACCTGGATAGTAGGTAAATTTAGGGTATGTATAGGTTGCGAGATATCGGACCTATACGAGTCGTAATCGGCCACATCCACACCCTTTGTCCGGGATGCCGAAGCCCGTGAGAAGTTGTGGATAATGCCCCATCCGACTGAGGAACAAGGAGTCCGAAGTTTGACGCCACTCGAAGATGGTGTCGTCGGCTCCCTTGATAGAAACCTAGTTGCATTGCCTAGAACACCCTGTAGTAGTATCAAACATGAGACCTAGATAGGACATTCATTTCCTTTCTTTCTTTAATTGATTACTTTTGTTTTACTTTTGTCAAACCTCTTCACCACGATTTCTTTTGCTTTGAGTGAATCTTGTAACTCCTGTCTCTTAACATCAAAAATAATACACGCTTGATTCGGTTCAAATTTTCCATCCTCGAGAACACGACACTCGGGGAACTTCTTCTCCCTTTTATCACTATTCACACCTCCCGCTAAAACCAAAACATCAAAACTACAACCTCAATAATATACATAACTCTCAAGGAGATCAAAAGACTCCAACTACAAGTCAATGAATGGTAAATCTTCTCCGTTCATATATCTTGTGTGGTTGATGTTTATCTGGATTTTCTTCTATTTACGACCTGGATAGTAGGTAAATTTAGGGTATGTATAGGTTGCGAGATATCGGACCTATACGAGTCGTAATCGGCCACATCCACACCCTTTGTCCGGGATGCCGAGGCCCGTGAGAAGTTGTGGATAATGCCCCATCCGACTGAGGAACAAGGAGTCCGAAGTTTGACGCCACTCGAAGATGGTGTCGTCGGCTCCCTTGATAGAAACCTAGTTGCATTGCCTAGAACACCCTGTAGTAGTATCAAACATGAGACCTAGATAGGACATTCATTTCCTTTCTTTCTTTAATTGATTACTTTTGTTTTACTTTTGTCAAACCTCTTCACCACGATTTCTTTTGCTTTGAGTGAATCTTGTAACTCCTGTCTCTTAACATCAAAAATAATACACGCTTGATTCGGTTCAAATTTTCCATCCTCGAGAACACGACACTCGGGGAACTTCTTCTCCCTTTTATCACTATTCACACCTCCCGCTAAAACCAAAACATCAAAACTACAACCTCAATAATATACATAACTCTCAAGGAGATCAAAAGACTCCAACTACAAGTCAATGAATGGTAAATCTTCTCCGTTCATATATCTTGTGTGGTTGATGTTTATCTGGATTTTCTTCTATTTACGACCTGGATAGTAGGTAAATTTAGGGTATGTATAGGTTGCGAGATATCGGACCTATACGAGTCGTAATCGGCCACATCCACACGCTTGGTCCGGGATGCCGAGGCCCGTGAGAAGTTGTGGACCAATTGTTTGTGAAAATGCCCCATCCGACTGAGGAACAAGGAGTCCGAAGTTTGACGCCACTCGAAGATGGTGTCGTCGGCTCCCTTGATAGAAACCTAGTTGCATTGCCTAGAACACCCTGTAGTAGTATCAAACATGAGACCTAGATAGGACATTCATTTCCTTTCTTTCTTTAATTGATTACTTTTGTTTTACTTTTGTCAAACCTCTTCACCACGATTTCTTTTGCTTTGAGTGAATCTTGTAACTCCTGTCTCTTAACATCAAAAATAATACACGCTTGATTCGGTTCAAATTTTCCATCCTCGAGAACACGACACTCGGGGAACTTCTTCTCCCTTTTATCACTATTCACACCTCCCGCTAAAACCAAAACATCAAAACTACAACCTCAATAATATACATAACTCTCAAGGAGATCAAAAGACTCCAACTACAAGTCAATGAATGGTAAATCTTCTCCGTTCATATATCTTGTGTGGTTGATGTTTATCTGGATTTTCTTCTATTTACGACCTGGATAGTAGGTAAATTTAGGGTATGTATAGGTTGCGAGATATCGGACCTATACGAGTCGTAATCGGCCACATCCACACCCTTTGTCCGGGATGCCGAAGCCCGTGAGAAGTTGTTGAAAATGCCCCATCCGACTGAGGAACAAGGAGTCCGAAGTTTGACGCCACTCGAAGATGGTGTCGTCGGCTCCCTTGATAGAAACCTAGTTGCATTGCCTAGAACACCCTGTAGTAGTATCAAACATGAGACCTAGATAGGACATTCATTTCCTTTCTTTCTTTAATTGATTACTTTTGTTTTACTTTTGTCAAACCTCTTCACCACGATTTCTTTTGCTTTGAGTGAATCTTGTAACTCCTGTCTCTTAACATCAAAAATAATACACGCTTGATTCGGTTCAAATTTTCCATCCTCGAGAACACGACACTCGGGGAACTTCTTCTCCCTTTTATCACTATTCACACCTCCCGCTAAAACCAAAACATCAAAACTACAACCTCAATAATATACATAACTCTCAAGGAGATCAAAAGACTCCAACTACAAGTCAATGAATGGTAAATCTTCTCCGTTCATATATCTTGTGTGGTTGATGTTTATCTGGATTTTCTTCTATTTACGACCTGGATAGTAGGTAAATTTAGAGTATGTATAGGTTGTGAGATATCGGACCTATACGAGTCGTAATCGGCCACATCCACACGCTTGGTCCGGGATGCCGAGGCCCGTGAGAAGTTGTGGACCAATTGTTTGTTAA
>NC_044931.1:8463443-8464060 GCF_003576645.1 Ipomoea triloba | reverse complement strand
CTACCAAAAGCAAGGATACCAATGATACTTGAGTTCCTGAAAAGGAAATACCACCTACTTGAGCAAATCAGCTGTGGTATTAAGATGAAACCTAGATTTTTCATCCTTAATCACAGAGGAGTCAATCTCTTGCCCTTTTGCAAATTCAATATTACCAAGATGAAGAATTGCAGCAACAACCCTGAAAATTGCCTCCTGAAAGGTTTAATACAACGTTTAATGATTACTCAAGAATTGTTTTGCACACTAAACAGCAGAATTGTTTTCTGAGACAAGTTTAATGATTACTCAGTATACAACACATGTTGATACAATACACAAACAAACCATTAAAGACCCTTCCATATTCTGATAGGCCAGCTAGATCAGAGAATTAAAGCCTTTGAAGAAAATGTAAACTGAAGCATATCACAAAATAAAACCAAAAAAATACATATTTTCGATGGATGTCATGATACAAACTCCATTTTGAATCTAAATCGCCATTGGATTGAAGTTAATTAACCAATGTCTCACATTGGGGATGCCCTTAGTTTTGCTTCATGTTAAGGAGCATACAAAACTTTAGTTGCTAAAATTATCATTCAAAACTTAGTATTTAAATCCCACAATAATTA
>NC_044931.1:8461771-8462443 GCF_003576645.1 Ipomoea triloba | reverse complement strand
CCCAAAAATATTAGATGCTGCCAAAACAGGGGGAAGAAAGGTCAATCAATTTGGCCAAGTTGGTTCGAGTTCCACCGCACCTACTCAGGGGGAACGAGCACAGGGGGAAGGAGTAAAATCAACTTTTAAAATTTTTGCTANACCCCGCAGGAAATGTATTTTCTACATTTACAGCCCCAAGGCAGGCAAGTCAACCGAATACACCCGCGATGACTGAATAGGAGCGCGAAGACCGAACGGTGGATTTATTTGCCGATCATTTTGGAGTCACACACGATGCCATCTTAGATCAAGAAGGGAGAAATCTAAGAGAGTGTGCAAGATGGTATTTGCGAAAAGTTTTTCCCGCAAATGATCTACGCGAAGCCGCGGAGTGTTACAAGATTGGTAGAGTATTCCA
The DNA here is from genome assembly GCF_003576645.1 of Ipomoea triloba. Taxonomy (NCBI): domain Eukaryota; kingdom Viridiplantae; phylum Streptophyta; class Magnoliopsida; order Solanales; family Convolvulaceae; genus Ipomoea; species Ipomoea triloba. The sequence continues at coordinate 8,462,043 of NC_044931.1, read as the reverse complement.
GCAATTCTACCATTTGGAGGACAAGGATGACTTTGGTAAGCTTAGGAAAATAATAAATAACATGTTGGGTATTTAATTTCATTCCTTGCTTACTTTAAAATCGCAAGTTCATGATGATATTTTGATATGATGGTGATAATTCGAATTGTTATGTAATAGTTCGAATTAATGGGTTTTATGCTAATATATCTATCTTTATTAGTTTTGTGTGTTATGGCTTTAATTTGACTTAATATTATGTTGCATGAATGTTGGTACAAAATTAAAATTCT
>NC_044931.1:8460077-8460771 GCF_003576645.1 Ipomoea triloba | reverse complement strand
CTATGCTCTTCTTTAGTTTTTGAAAAAACAAGTATATCGTCTATATAGATGCAAGTAAAGTCATAGCAATCCTTAAAAAATTCATCCATCATTCTTTTAAATTTTTGAGGAGCGTTTTTAAGTCCAAATGGCATTACCAAGGTGGTAAGTGGCGTTTACCTCAAAAGGTCTAAGGTCCATTCTATACTCTCTGGATGCATTTTAACTTGCCAAAATCCAGATTTCAAGTCGAATTTTGAAAACCAGTTTCTATTTTGTATTTTGTTAATCAAAGTATCTTTGTCAGGGATGCAATACCCATCTTCATAAGTGTTGTCATTAAGTCTCCTGTAGTCGAATACCATTCTGGATTGACCACGTTTCTNTTTTAGTCTGTCTCTGGTCCACTGGAATAATTCCAGTGTCTCCTATCCCAATCATCAGTCTCATGATGATTATTATAAGTGGGAAAGTTGAAAATTTGGAGTTTATTACCAAGGTGGTAAGTGGCGTTTACCTCAAAAGGTCTAAGGAAACCTCTGAAGTCTGATATGTGATTTGAAGTAATTACAAAGTGGGATAATTCTTTGAGTTTAAGTTCTAGTTCGTGTTTTTCATTACTAGTTCCACATGGGTAGGAAGACTTTTTAGACCTAATCAGAGTAGAAATACTCAGATTATAGAACAAATTGTTAATATTGACAGAGATACTGAG
>NC_044931.1:8456304-8459077 GCF_003576645.1 Ipomoea triloba | reverse complement strand
TCTCACTCACAAATCCACCCTTCACCACACTCAAATCCTATGCATGATCCAATCAAGTAAACTCCCAAACGCTTGACACACCTCCACGTCCCTCCTTCGAGACCGACACTCGGGGAGTCACAAACTTTCCATTTTAACATAAATATCTTTTGACACCTCAACCCTACGCAAAATACCGCAATGTCACGGGTCTCAAAACACAGTCCTGTCATATCACACCCGGTTAAAACTGCAGACGTCTGTACGGCCTGTCAGCTTGGAAAATCGGCTAGATTTCCTTTAGATAGGGTTTCCACTTCTAGTCAAAATGTTTTTGATTTACTTTACACGGACATCTGGGGTCCGTTTCCCGTTATTTCTGCTTCTGGTTACCGTTACTTTGTCTTATTTGTAGATGATTTCTCGCGTTTCTGCTACTTTTACCCATTAAGGTTAAAATCATGCATTTATAAAGTTTTTGATAAGTTTCGGGTGATGGTAGAATGACGATTTTCGCGTTCTATCAAAGCCATACAGTTCAATTTAGGAGGTGAATACCGACGCCTCCATACTGTTTTTGAATCCCTCTGGTATAATTCATAGACAATCATGTGCGTATACACACGAACAAAATGGTATAGTAGAACGCCGTAATCGACACATCGTTGAAACCGGCTTAGCTCTTCTGAATGGTCGCTTGGCTAAAACAGTGTATATGAAGCAACCGCCAGGTTATGAGGATCCAACACATCCGAGCCATGTCTGCCAGCTCCAGCGGTCGCTATATGGTCTCAAGCAAGCTTCGCGTGCCTGGTTTCATCGGTTGCAAGAGTTTTTGACGGGATCCAGGTTTACAGCTTCAAAAACCGATGTCTCTCTCTTCTACTATACCACTACCACCTCTAGAATCTATCTTCTGATCTACGTCGACGATATCATTACAATGGGAAATGATGCACGCCTGATCGACACGGTCCTTCAGCGTCTCTCCAGTACGTTCAAAATTCGGGATCTAGGCACACCGAGCTTCTTTTTTAGGCATTGAGGTGCTTCATGACACTAGCGGCAAGTTACTCTCCCAACGACGGTACATGAAAGATATTTTGGCACGAGCAGGGATGTCCGACTGTTAGGCTGTAGCGACACCAGACGCGGTTACTCAGTCTCTTGAACCGTTTGATAATCTGACACAGTATCGCCGAATTTTTGGGGCTTTACAGTATCTAACAATCACGCGGGCGGATCTTTCATTCGCAATTAACCGCCTATGTCAGTTTATGCATTTTCCCACGGCTGATCACTAGGGTCTACTGAAGCGGGTAATCCGCTATGTTAAAGGCACTTAGGATTATGGTCACCGATTAACTACCTCCGTATCTACAGATCTTCACGCTTACTCAGATTCCGATTGGGCTGGTTGTCCGGTTGATAGAAAATCCACGAGTGGTTATGCAGTGTTCTTCGATGACAATCTTATATCGTGGGTCTCACAAAAACAGCGCACCTTTGCTCGTTCGTCAATAGAAGCTAAGTATAAAGGGTTAGTTGACGTCTCAGCGGAGTTAACCTGGGTCATCTCCTTGTTACGGGAACTTGGTCTACATTCTGGGAAACCAGCGCAGCTGTGGTGTGACAATCTCGGTGCCACGTAGCTAGCTGCAAATCCAGTGTTTCATGCTCGGACCAAGCATGTCGAGATCGACTTTCATTTTGTTTGGGACAAGGTCGCATCCGGTGAATTCGTGGTTAACTTCGTTTCTACATGTGATCAGCTTGCGGATATCTTCACCAAACCGCTGCCCGGGCTACGTTTCCAGGCTCTTCGTGACAAACTTAATGTTGTTGCTTATCAACCTTGCGCTTGAGGGGGGTGTGTTAGTCATATTATTATTATTATTGTTATTATTTTGTTATAATGTATGCTCTCCATTCATGTGGTTCTAGTCTAGTCAATAACCACATCCTATAGAATAGGGTAGCTCTTTACTCCTTCTCCTATAGGTCTCTATTCCTGTTGTAATATGTTATTGGAAAAAACAATCGTTCATCGACCGATAGCCTTGTGTAATGTCATTTATAAGATAATGGCTAAGATTCTAGCTAACTAGGTGAAGAATCTCTTAAGTAAGGTTATTTCATTTCCGGAAAGTGCCTTCATTCCTAATAGGTTTATTACTGATAATATTTTGGTGGCTGCAGAGCTAGGCCGCCATTATCTTCGAAAGAAACAATTGCGAAAGATTGGATATGCAACATTAAAATTGGATATTGCTAAAGCTTATGATAAGATAAAGTGGGCTTTTCTAAAATGGATGATAGATAGTTTAGACATTGATCCGGGATGGGTGGAGTTGATCATGTCGTGTGTTACCATAGTAAACTACAATATTATGGTGAATGGTGAGGTGGTGGGTACCGGTAGTAATTTTTCAGTTTGAAATTCTGATCCATGTTTATGTGTCCAACACCTTATTCATTAATATAGTTATTTGTTGTGTTGATTTTCAAAGAAAAAAAATTAATGCCACAACAATTGAATCATGTGCTCCATTCAAAGAAAAAAAATTAATGCCACAACAATTGAATCATGTGCTCCATCCAACTAAAAGTCTAAGCTGATAGTTGGACTGCACATTTATATTTATATTATATTTATGCTCTTAACAACAAAGTGTCTTTAAAGGGTTCATTGGGAAAATAAGAGAGTTGATAGGAAAATTAGAAATCAAAAGGGAAATTAGAATTATGATTTTCATTTTTAATACTCCGTAATTTTTTGTTGCCATTTGTTTTT
>NC_044931.1:8449835-8455304 GCF_003576645.1 Ipomoea triloba | reverse complement strand
GAATGATTATTAATAGTTAAGGAAGAAAAGAGGAAGAGAGATGAAACCCTTATTTAATAAGGGTATGGGTTTTGTCATTAATGAGTTATTCCAAACCATAGTAGCATTCACAAAACCTATCAACCAAACACAAACAATCACTTTCATACACATTCCTTATGCCTAAACCCACCAACCAAACACACCCTAACTTATCACCTACTATATCATCCATTGAGCGGGCGATGTGCACAAGTGGTCAACGATCAAATCCACATGAGCGACTGTTTGGGTGCAAGTCAATGCATCCAAGAGGGAGATGGGATGCCAATACAAATGATAGAGTCTTTGAAATGCTTAACAGTCGTTGGGGAAGATCTTCCTGTTGGCCTCTCTACAATTTGCAATGATAGGCAAAGTAATACGTGGAGCTTGGCTTCCAATTCAATGTCCTTTCAACTAGCTAATAGAGGTGACAATGGAGTAGTATTGTGCTTGGATTTCGATTCCTCGTACTCTTCCTCTACAATTTTTACGAGAAAGTGTGTTGGTTTGGAAGATGGTGACATGAGAAACCCTCAAACCCAATGGTTTAAACTCATTGCATCGAATAAAAAGTAGATATAGATTGAGATTTACATATATTTCATCTTTAAATTCGCTCAGGTAAAAACTTGTGTGAGATCGTCTTACGAGTCTCAATCTGTGAGACAGGTCGAACTTTGATTAATGAGGTAAAAGATTCAACGCATCAATCAAAGATCCGACCCGTCTCACAGATTGAGACTCACGAGACGGTCTCACACAAATATTATGGTACAAAATGTAACGTCTAACATATAAAATTAGTCCCGCTTTAAAGAGTAAGACATAATAAGGGTGTGTTTGGAAACCCGGAAAATGATTTCCGGAAATCATTTTCCGGGTTTTTGGTGTTTGGGAAGGAAGGGGAAAATAGAGTCAATGGAAAATGAGCCCCATTTTGTGGAAAATGACTTCCCCTTTTTTTGGGGGGAAGTCATTTTCCGGATTGCTTCTTCCTTCCCCTTGGGCTCCCTTCCGCCTCTTAACACAAACTGATCGCCGACGGACGGCGAAACCAGTCGGCCGACGGTGACTGGTCAGCCGACGGCGACTGGTTTCTGACTGGAAACCAGTCAGCCACAACGGCCACGACTGGTTTCACCGTGAAACCAGTGACCAGTTGGTCACTGGTTTCCGTGAAACTGTTTTATTTATTTATTTTTAATTTTTTAAAATATTTTTGTTGTGATTTTGTTGATTGTTATATTTGTTATAAATGTTGTTATATTTAAATAAATTAATTAAAATATTCAATTTTACAATTTTGTTTGTTTTCCTATCTATTTTCTGGAAAATGAACCAAACACTCAAAGACAGTTTTCTGCTTTGCAACCAAACACAAGAAAGGAAAATGTTTTCTGAAAAACTCATTTTTCAGAAATCATTTTCCAAAAGTCATTTTCCAGCTTTCCAAACACACCCTAAAGGACAATACAAAAGTAAATTGTTCAACAAATAATAAATTTTCCTATTTATATTTGATGAGAATTAGCTCTTTAAAAAAATTATGTAAGAAACAACCAGAACAAATACTAACCAAGTAAATATACTCTAAATATATATTTCACTAATTAATATAATATAGACATCCACTTTAGCAGTACTTTAACGATTTCATTTTTTTTTTGTAATACAATATATGATAATGGGTTTGGGTGTATGTATTGCAATGATAAGAATAGCCTAAAGTGGGTTCCATTAGTGATAAGAATAGCCTAAAGTGGGTTCCATTTTTGAAAGTGAGTGAGTATTGCAGTGATTAGGATAGCCTAAAGGGTGACTCATACATAGGAATTGGAATCGCAATGGGAATTAGATACTTGGTAATGGTAAATATTGGTAATGATGGATGAAAGTATTTTGCATGTTTGGTAGTATGATGGAATTGAAATGATTACTAATATTGATGTTTGGTGATGTATGACCCTATAATGAAAATAAATATTTTAAAAATACAAAAAAAAAAACAAAAAATCAGAGCAGATCCTAATATAATGACATCAAAGCACTAAACAAAACAAAACAAAACAAAACAAAACAAAAGAAAAAAAGAAAAAAAATCGGAGGATGTAATGAGTATAGGCAAGAGATAGGGACGTGACATATGAGGAAGCTAGGATAAAATGGAAAGATACACGTTTTTAATTAGAGAATGAGATTTTAAATTAAAGGGATAATTAAATATCATAGTTGTGTTTTAAAAAATTATTAACTAAATAATAACTTTAATTTCGATTCTCATTGCTAATGTGTAAACCCAGGAAATTACCTAAATATTTACAATGCCATTATCTAATATTTACAACCCATGAACCTACCCTAATAAGTTCATTCCTCCTACCTCAATACGCACCTACATCCAGCCAAGATGCCTTTTACATATTTGAAAATAAAAATAATTAATGGCGTCAGATTTAGTCAATACACAAGTCAGAATTATAGTTATAAAATAATTTTCTACTTGCTAGAGCCCGTAGATGTCGATATGTCCGAGTGGTTAAGGAGACAGACTTGAAATCTGTTGGGCTTCGCCCGCGCAGGTTCGAACCCTTCTGTCGACGTTACGGAGGTATGAGAGTTTTACACCGGGAACTGAAGGCCGGAATCTTCAATAGCATGAAACATTACTCTTTTTTATTTTATTTTTATTTTATTGCCAAAGTTTATTACTTTAGCTAAAGCCAGCAATCACTAAGCATAGAGACAACACTTGAAGGCATGAATTAAAAATGGAAATTTCATCAGCCTCTTCATGCATAGCTCATACCTCTTTAGGTAGGAATAAGAAATAAGTTAATGTAAGTTGAAACTTGCAAACTACAATTTCATGGATATAATCCATGCATTTTAGATTCAAAATAGGCATGGATTAAAACATTTAAGAATACTCCAGAAGTTAATTTGATAAATTAGGGGTATAACATTGAGACTTATTATTTAGATTTTATTATTATTTAATAGAAAAAATTCATTTTTATCATCCACTATCGACTATTGTGGTATTGTTACATTTAGTTGTGGTATTGCCAACCAATTGTTGCTCCTTGCATTGATTTAATTTGTCATTAGGCCACAATGAAAATAAAGTTACTCAAATTCATGCAATTAAATAAAAACAAACATTTATATGTATAAATGGTAGAATAATAAAATTATAGTCAAATTTTATAATTTTTATAATGTAATATATAAATAATGATATTAAAAATTGGACATTAATATAATATAACCACACTAAAAATCTATTTTATTTATGCGATTACAATTAAGTTGAGAAATTAATATCTAGTCTAGCTAGTATAAACTAATCTAAAATCTAAAACCTAAAATCTATCTATTTGACATTCGCTGCAATGAGCTTAAACCACTGAGTTTGAGGATTCCTCATATCACCCTCTTGCAACCCAACACACTTCCTCGTCAAAATCAAAGACGACGAGTACGAGGAATCATAATCCAAACACAGCTCCACCCCATCGTCTCCTTTGTTAGCCAACTGAAGCATGGAAGCCAAGTTCCATGTGCTCCCCTCGTTCATGCAATCGCCGGAAAGGGTAGCCGGATGTCCATCCCTTTCGGCCGCCAAGCACGTCGACGTTCCCAACAGGTGTATCGGCATCCCATCCGCCCCGTGCGCCCACCGGCTCGCGCCCAAGCAGTCGCTCATGTGCAACCGCCCGCTGTCCACTCGCGCACATTTCCCACTCAATGGATGGTACAATAGGTAGTAAGTTGCTTCACTCGACCCTGGATCTTCACAACATAGAGAAAAACATCTAAGTTAGTCATTCTGTCAATCCTGGACCGGACCGTGGCCTACACAGCTGTGTGGTGTGGATCATACTATCAAATAATATGCATTCATTATATTAAAAATGTACATTATATTCAGGTCATGTACATTATTTGTGTACTGAAATAATATACATTTAGTATATTAAAAATATACATTTTGTTATGGTTCACACAGCACTATGTGGACCTATATTCAGGTCATGTACATTATTTGCGTACTGAATGTACATTATATTGTATAATGTACATTTAGTACGCAAATAATATACATTTAGTATATTAAAAATGTACATTTTGTTATGGTCCACACAGCACTATGTGGACCTATATCCAGGGAATATACATTATTTGTGTACTAAATGTACATTATATTGTATAATGTACATTCAGTACACAAACAATGTATATTTAATACATTAAAAATATACTTTTTGTTATGGTCCACACAACAATATATGCAAAACAAAAAAAAATGTTAAACTAAGATAGGAAATATTGATAATTACCTTGGAGTTTTGTTTGGAGAAACTCTAGTTTGGAGTGAAAGGTAGGATTTCTAAGGGCAGTCCAATTGCCATTGAACATGCCAAATGTTTCCTCCATACCACGTTTGCCTTCCCTAAAGTAATAGCTCCCTTGGAGAGCCCAAACAGCCCAGTCCAAATCTTTATCAGCCAAATAGGCAAGAATGCAAGGCAAGTGAAGGTTGTCGGGCTCACTCACTTCCCTTTGGTCGATCCCAAACTCAGACACAAACAGAGGGGCAGCGTCTTTCCCTATAAGCAAGAACCCTTCTTTATCCTCCATTTCCTGTGTGATGTTGTAGCAAACCTTGTTCAATGGCCCGGCCTCCCACATCTTCGATTGCCCCTCCGAGAACGCGTATCGATGCGTCTCGTAAACCATCTTCTTCCTCATCATGTTGAGCCCCAGTGGCTTTTGCTTTAGGAACCTGAAATCAAGATCGTAGTCCAAACCTGAGATGATCACTAGCAGATTTGGGTTTGCCCTGTTTAGTGTTTTTGCTCCCTTCTCTACGTTCTTGTACCATACGCTCTCATTTTGCAACGGCCCACGCAGCTCATTCCTCAAGCTTATGCCCACCACCTATCACAAAAAACAACAAAATTTTATTTGTTTTGCATATTAGATAACCATTCATGTTTTTTAGATGACAAGAAAAAAACACGACCACTACTAAGGGTATTTGAATTAGGTAAATTCTACTTTAGAACAATGTCAACAATATAAAAAATCAAAAACCACCACCCCATCAATTCAAAAATCTACTTTCAGCAAAGATCTATTCAAAAGTCATTGATGTGATTACCCTTATGACTCTGGCCAGCAAAGACCATAGGAATGCATGCAAATTAAACATACCATGGGTGTATCTTTGTAGAGGCTAGCAACCGTGGCTAGGCCTTGCAACCATTCTTTGGGATCGAAATACTTGTCGCCGAAGAAGCCATTACCGTCGTTGTTAGCGCAGCACCACATAGGCTCGCTGACCTGGTTATCAAGCACCATCATGATGCCATGTCTCCCAACCTCTTCAATCACTGCCTTGTGAGCATCAACCAGACTGAGGCTCAAAAGGTCGGGATTGTG
>NC_044931.1:8448296-8448835 GCF_003576645.1 Ipomoea triloba | reverse complement strand
AGTGGACTTACAAGCAGTGGCGTTACCGAGTGAACGCGGCTCCCATCCAAGCCGTGGACTTCCTCAAGCGGTGAGTGGCGTCACCTCATCAAGTAGCACTGCTCCTCAAGCAGCGTCACCTCATCAAGTGATGCTGCTCCTCAAGCGGGCGTCACCTCATCAAGTGGCGCTGCTCCTCAAGCAGCGTCACCTCATCAAGCGGGTGTCACCTCATCAAACTGGTGTCACCTCATCAAGTGGCGCTAGTCCTCACGCAGCGTCACCTCACCAAGCTAGTGTCACCTCATCAAGTGGCGCTGCTCCTCAAGCAGCGTCACCTCATCAAGCGGGTGTCACCTCATCAAACTGGTGTCACCTCATCAAGTGGCCCTGCGTGGGGTGTCACCTCATCAAGGTGGTGCGTCACCTCATCAAGCGAGTGTCACCTCATCAAACTGGTGTCACCTCATCAAGTGGCGCTGCTCCTCACGCAGCGTCACCTCACCAAGCTGGTGTCACCTCATCAAGTGGCGCTGCTCCTCAAGCAGCATCACCTCATC
>NC_044931.1:8446363-8447296 GCF_003576645.1 Ipomoea triloba | reverse complement strand
TTGTCTGAAATTGACTATGAAGGAATGACTTAAGAGATGAAATTCCTTCGGTGTCACTCCCTGTAATGACAATGTCATCCACGTAGACCACTAACCAGATTATGCCTGTTTTGGACCACTTGTAGAACATTGAGTGATCCGATTTACTTTTCACCATCCCAAAGCTCTCCACTGCTTGACTAAACTTTCAAAACCATGCACGCGGGCTTTGTTTCAGTCCATACAATGATCGTCGAAGTCGGCATACTTTCCCAGACTGCCCCTGAGCAACAAACCCAGGAGGTTGCTCCATGTACACTTCTTCATGAAGATCCCCATGCAAAAAGGCATTCTTGATATCAAGCTGATGCAATGGCCAATCTTTAATGACCGCCATTGAAATGAGTAACCTGACAGAAGTAAGCTTAGCCACAGGAGAGAAAGTGTCAGAATAATCAACCCCATAGGTTTGGGCATTATCCTTTAGCCACAAGACGGGCTTTCAATCTAGCAACAGACTCATCAGAATTTACCTTGACAGCAAACACCCACTTACAACCAATAGGCCTTTTACCTACAGGCATGGCAACCAATTCCCAAGTACCATTGTGATCCAAAGCATTCATCTCCTCAATCATAGCAGTTCGCCACCCATGATGAGACAAGGCTTCCTTAACAGTTTTAGGAATGGAAATGGAATCAAGGGAAGCAACAAAAGAACAGGAGACAGAGGACAACTGAGCATATGATGCAAAAGAGGATATAGGATAAGTGCAACTGCGTTTACCTTTTCGAAGAGCAATAGGAGGGGTATCATTCAGCGATGGATCAACTGACTCAGAGGTGGTTTCAGGGATTTGAGTTGGTACCGAGGCAGGAAGAGAAGCTTGAGGCAAAGCAAGAACGGGAGCAGCAGGCCGAGGGCGACGAGAATAGACTTGTAAGACTGGAGGA
>NC_044931.1:8437545-8439884 GCF_003576645.1 Ipomoea triloba | reverse complement strand
CCAAAACCAGTCGCTCAAGTTTGGGAAAAGATTCAGCAGTGGCGTTCCATCTCACAATCCTGGATTCGCATATTCTCAAGAACTTGAGTTCGCAGAAGTTCCCTTCCTCAACATCCCATTTCTCACCATCAAATGCTGAGAACAGTTCAAGTGCTTCCACCTGTTCCTGTGAGTCCCATGAGACCCTTCGTAGATGCACACAAACAACTACATGAATACACATAGGGTAACTTGTGTGCATTCATGCTAGGCGAATTGCACACAATCTAGTCTGTTAGAATATAAATAAAAATTCTACTGTTAGAATATAAATAAAATTATATGATATATTAACATAGAACTATCTGTATTAAAGTTTTAGTTAAAATTGAAATATCTTGCAAGTTGCAATCAGAGTTTGTCTGAGTTATTACATAATGTACACATGATAACTGGAATAAAAATAGCATTTCCAGTGAGCCTGATCACTGAATCCTTAATAAATACAAATACAAAAGTCTCAAATGACACAAACACAACATTAATATATCACCTTGGAAAGGTCCAGAGTTAAGAACCACAAATGGAAGTTTCACTGTCTTTCCGTGATGCAGAACATCATCAGTAGTAGACAAACTGGGCATCTCAGAAGGCCAAGCCCAATCAGGTGAAAAAGAAGTGCAAAAAAATAAATATAGAGAAGAGATGCAGATCAATGATGGTGAAGTGGCTATTGAAACATCTGTGGCATTGATGTATATTATCACCTTGAATGCAGAATGGGTTTGGTGAATTAAAGTCCCCGCTTTTACATTTAGAAGTTGTACCCTAACAAAAATAACAAGTAAATAATCTCCATTAATCATGTGAAGAGGTAAAAGAGAAGTAATGTTGAAGAGTTCATTTGACTTACATTTTTTTGGTTCAGAATCAGAATTCCAAACACGGACACTCAGCTGTTCGTTTCCCATTTCCTTTTGCTCTTCCTGAATTTCCCTGCAGTCCACCAAAACTAGTTGCTCAAGCCTAGGAAAGGAATCGGCTGTGGCCTCCCATCGTGCAATCCTGATGTTGTGTAATTTCAAGAATTTGAGTTTCAAGAAGTTGTGATCTCCCACATTCCATTCTTCTCCCTCAAATGCTTGGTGTAGTTCAAGAGCCTCAAGTTTGGGTAGGTCTGCAATTGTTGAAATATTACTCCATGCCAGGCGAAAATAGCTTATTGTCAATTGCTTGAGACTTGAAGGAAGTTTAAACATATGATGACATGACCCTGAGCAAATCTCGTTATAGTAGGATGCCTCGAGACATTCCAGGTGGTGAAGAAAGTGCAATTCAGGCAATTGGTGGTGAACATGAATCTCTTCAATCTGTTTACGACTGGGTTCAAGCTTCTCCAAAATGTCAGAAGTTGCAAGCTGCATGTCACCTTCTTTGGCTCCATTATCTTGTGAACAAAAAATTTTGCCTCATTGACAATACATGCGATGCATGCTAAGACATCTTTTGATGGCACAAACTCCGTAAGATAACTTTTTAAGATGTCTATCTCTTTTAGAATTTGAGCATTCATAGGAGCATCTGAACTAGCCATGTTGTTCTGTAGCTCAGATAGATTGCCCCATAGAAATTTGGCAAAGATATCTGGCTGTTTAATCTTGGCTGAAATTTCTGAATGTGACCACAGTGAAGCTCTTGTGGCATTCAAGAAAATCTCTTGCAGCACCGGCTCAATAAGCTCAATCTCACATATAAGGCGAAAGAATTTCTTTACTGATATGATAACTTTGGACGTCTGGAAAGAGTTTCATCCCCAATACATTGGTTCACGTATTTTGCATGAAAAATCAGATTAGAATCAGACGTTTTCTTGCCAAGTGAGTGAAGAATCTGATCTTCCACAAATCTGATATGGGTGTTCATGATCTTGTCCAAGTGAGGGGACAAATCAAAATGTGGATATTTGAAGTAATAAAAGCCAATGATTCCTAGCTCCATTTTAAGCATCTCAACTTCATTGTCACTTTCTAGGTTTTCAAGACGACTGAGAAGTTTCTCTATGCTTTCGAGCAACCCTACTCTCATTCGAGCCATGTTACTAGCCCTACATCAACGACCAAATTTCAGCCATATGGCACAGAGATTTTGACATAAATTAAGATGTTGACACTACTGAAACAAGCATTATTGGCTTGAGAATCCAAATAGAGTTGTTCCATTTTAACAGCCTATATTTATCATGCTTGTATCAATGCAAACTGCCATGACTTCTCTATTCGTCATGGAGTCTGATCATACTTTTCTCAAACGCATCAAGGCAAAATGGAAAGAACGAAATGATATAATTACCTATTAGTGAT
>NC_044931.1:8435857-8436545 GCF_003576645.1 Ipomoea triloba | reverse complement strand
ATAATATACTTATTTTATATTTAAGATATAATATTATTAGTACAAAATAAATTATATTCTCATTCTTCCATTTAATTATTATGATACTTTTATGGTTATATATATATATATATATACACACACTTTTAACTCTATATTNTATATACACACACTTTTAACTCTATATTTATTAGTATAATTTGTGTATATGCTTTAGGAAAATATTTATAACTAAAAAGATGATATAATTTAAAAAGTAAATTATTAATTAGATTGCCTAATATAATTGTCTTACTAATTGATTACCATATTTTAAGTGTTTCTTTATTACTAAGCTAAATACATATCCTTAATGATTACAATAATCCTTAGTCGCATCCGTAGTACTAAAATTATTACTTTAAATTTTTATAAATAATAAATAATATTATTAAACCGAAATAGTTAAAAATAATGTGTCTATTGTACAAAAGATTTTATAATTGACTTAATAATTAAGTATTAGTTTTTATTGCCTAATACAAATTGACAATTATTAAACATTTTTTATGATGATATTTATTGTGTCCCTTGTAATATTAAAATTATTAGGTAGAATTTTTATAATTAAGATATAATTAAGATAGGACACATAAATTATATTTTATTTAATAAATAATAATAATTAATATAATTATCTAATATAAATTTACATTTATTAATAAGTATT
>NC_044931.1:8433477-8434857 GCF_003576645.1 Ipomoea triloba | reverse complement strand
ACACAGCTGTGTGGACCATGGTCCATGCTTGAATTTTTGGAAGAAGAATTGAATATCCAATCTCAACTCCTATACGCTAACACTGTTTTTCACTGGATAATATAATGCAGGTCTAAAAGAGCTGTGCATAAGTAAGTTCACTACCCTCCATTTCTACATATACTCTTTTCTCGGATACTTAATATGCTCATTATTTTCATTTTTCTGAGCCGAAATAGAATTAAAATTCCATAGAAAATTATTTATTAGGAAAATTGGTTTCATTGTTTTTTCCATAGTTTGGTTGAATTTGAAATTATAAAAATAATGAGTATAAAAACTTATATGCTTCCTACACAATAATAACGATAATAAAAGTAAAAGTGAATCACAAAGTCAAAATAGTCACATCACTTTTATCTCATAACTAAAGAAATGAAACGGAGAAAAATATTATTTTTCATGAACAAAATAGGGGTTCAAAAGTTATCTGAATGGTGTTTGGTTTAGGGTCCACCTACCTAGTCCACAGGGGTCTTTTCACTTTGGGCATAATCCCACACTGTTTCTCTTCAATGATTATTGCATTAACCATGGTCTACACAGTTGTATAGACCATAAATAAAAAGTACATTTTTAATATACTAAAAGTACATTATTTTAAAGTACATTTTTTAAGTACTGAAAGTGCATTATTTTATATACTATGAAATAATGTACTTTTAGTATAATAAAAATGTACCTTATATTCATGGTCCACAAAATAATTTATCGTTTCTCTTCACTCAAATACTGCACACTAAGCTAGTGAGTTAAACTCGTGCTGACTATTGAATGTCGGATCTCAACTACGCTAACACTATTTCTCATTGGATAATATAATGCAGGTATAGTATATCTGTGTATAGGTAAGTTCACTACCCTCCATCTCTACATATACTCTTTTCTCAGATACTTAATATGCTCATTATTTTGCTTCTTTTTTTTTTTCAAATTAAATCACAGGTTATGGTGCATTGGGTTGGAAATACATTAGTAAGATTATATTCTCTTCATAAAATGCTGCATTATGCATGTGTTATATATTATTGATGTTTAATTTGGTCCTAGCTCCTGCTTTTTAAATTTAATTTTTATTTTTCTTTGCAGTGTATATCACATTGGGAAGATTTAGTTTGGGTTTACTATTCCTAATCAGCATAGTAGTGTATAAAATAAGGCGGCGCCACTTGTCAGCTTATGACACCATTGAGGACTACCTAAGCGGTCCAAACAACCTCATGCCAATAAGATACTCCTACTTCGAGATCAAGAGAATGACAAATAATTTCAAGCACAAATTAGGTGAAGGAGGCTATGGAACTGTGTTCAAAGGAACACTCAGAAGTGGCCCTTTTGTTG
>NC_044931.1:8431199-8432477 GCF_003576645.1 Ipomoea triloba | reverse complement strand
CTGGGATACTCATCAACCAGTAAAGCTTTCAGAGTCTTCAACAAGCGAAGGTTGGTGGTTGAAGAATCCATACATGTCTCTTTTGATGATAGAGCATTAACAGATCAACCATCAAAGTCAATGGAAGCAGCTGAGGAAGCTCAGTCGGAGTCAATCGAGAGATTAGACTCACCTCTCGATGGGAAGAAACCGATAGTTCGAGACGTAGCGGAACTCCCGTCAGAATCAGATGATGAAGAGCCTACCAAGAAGAAAGCTCCTGACTCAGTTGATCCGATCCAGATCATAGATGCTCAACCCACATCTCAACCTTCAACGGAAGTGTCAACTGAGGAGCCACAACACGACCTAAGATGGCTGAGAAGTCACCCTGCTGATCAAGTGATTGGAGATGTACGTGACAGAGTTCGGACCAGATCAGCATACAGAGAAAGCATGTTTGCTTGCTTTCTATCTCAAATTGAGCCTAAGGTGATCGATGAGGCTCTATGTGATCCAGATTGGGTACAAGCCATGCAAGAGGAACTTCATCAGTTTGAACGGAACGATGTTTGGGAACTAGTTCCGAGACCTCATCATCAGAATGTCATTGGTACAAAGTGGGTTTTCAGAAACAAGATGAATGAGGATGGTGTTATTGTTAGGAACAAGGCCAGACTTGTTGCCAAAGGCTATTGTCAGGAGGAAGGAATAGATTTTGATGAAACCTTCGCTCCAGTGGCACGTCTCGAAGCCATACGCATCTTTCTCGCATATGCCGCCTTCAAAGACTTTAAAGTATATCAAATGGATGTCAAGAGCGCTTTTCTGAACGGACTTCTCGAAGAAGAGGTGTACGTTGAACAACCTCCGGGTTTCTTGAAGGACGTGGGAGCTGACAAAGTATACAAGTTGAAGAAGGCACTTTACGGCTTAAAACAAGCTCCGAGAGCTTGGTATGACACCTTATCCTATTTTCTACTTCAGTGTGGGTTCACCAAAGGCCTAGTGGACAAAACACTGTTTAGAATTAAGGATGAGGATCACATCTTATTGGTGCAAATCTATGTGGACGATATCATTTTTGGAAGCACCAATCCAGACTTGTGCGAGAAGTTCTCCAGTTTGATGAAAGGGAAGTTCGAGATGAGCATGATGGGAGAACTCAACTACTTCATTGGATTACAAGTGAGACAGCTTAAGGAAGGTATCTTCATCAATCAGGAAAAATACACCAAGGATCTGCTCAGAAAATACAACATAGAAGGGAAATCCTCAGTCAAAGTACCCATGGGAACC
>NC_044931.1:8429341-8430199 GCF_003576645.1 Ipomoea triloba | reverse complement strand
TTGCTGAAATTGATATCTGGAGATTTTGGTCCAAAAATTCCTTACCAATATTTTCACAGAAAATTCTTAAAGTTTGCTCAATTTTCTGCTTAGTCCTGTCCAGAATTTCTGCCTAGCGCAGTCAGGAAAGAAAATTCAAAAAAAATACTTCAAATATTCTTTTTAACTTGAATTTTTTTCTTGAGGACGTCACAAATATTCTTTTTAACTTGAATTTTTTTCTTGAGGACGTCAACTTATAATACTTGAACTTGAATTTTTTTCTTGAGGACGTCAACTTATAATACTTGAAATCCATAAAAAATCTTGAGGACGTCAACTTATAATACTTGAAATCCATAAAAAAATTTGGGTAGAAAAGTTGCTCCAATAAACACAGAAAATTCCGTGAACTTCTTGGCAGAATCTGGTAGTTTTTGTTCCTGACTAAAGCAGTGTTCTTGAATTGAAATTCCTTGTTCCTTTATTCTTCTTTGTTGTTATTGCTCTATTTCTTGTTGTTGTTCTCAAACATTACCTTATTATTTGGATTACCCTTGTTCTTCAATTCCCGAAGACTACGAGGCTCCGGAGGTAAGTCTTTTGTACTTTGAGGGCGAATCCACAACAACCTGAGCAACGACTCTACATTNCTATTTCTTGTTGTTGTTCTCAAACATTACCTTATTATTTGGATTACCCTTGTTCTTCAATTCCCGAAGACTACGAGGCTCCGGAGGTAAGTCTTTTGTACTTTGAGGGCGAATCCACAACAACCTGAACAACGACTCTACATTCCTTTGTAAAAGACTGGTGAGACTATTTGTCATTAAGAGGGATACACGAGAGGAGTGGTGAGTTGTGAGCTGTGTGTAGTGT
>NC_044931.1:8427237-8428341 GCF_003576645.1 Ipomoea triloba | reverse complement strand
TTTTGACGAACGAGAGCTATGACGTTCTATTACTTGAAAGTGATGAACCTGCGACTTACAAACAAGCTATGACGAGCCCTAGCTCCAAGCAATGGCAAGAAGCCATGCAATCTGAATTAGACTCCATGTCTGAAAACCAAGTATGGGATTTGGTCGATTTGCCAGATGGCTACCAAGCCATTGGAAGCAAATGGGTTTTCAAACTGAAAAAGGACAAGGATGGGAAACTTGAAGTTTTCAAAGCTAGATTGGTTGCAAAAGGTTACAGGCAAGTCCACGGTGTGGATTACGATGAAACCTTTTCACCAGTTGCAATGCTAAAGTCTATTCGGATAATGTTAGCAATCGCTGCATATTACGATTACGAAATATGGCAGATGGATGTCAAAACTGCTTTCTTAAACGGCGTTTTAACAGAAACTGTGTTTATGACACAGCCTGAAGGTTTTGAGGATCCAAAGAATGCTAAAAAGGTATGCAAGCTAAAGAAATCAATCTACGGATTGAAGCAGGCATCCAGGAGCTGGAATATACGTTTTGATGAAGCAGTCAGTGACTTTGGTTTCATCAAGAACGCGGACGAATCTTGTGTATACAAGAAGGTCAGTGGGAGCAAAATTGCTTTCCTAGTATTATATGTCGACGACATATTGCTTATCGGAAATGACATTCCTATGTTGAACTCTGTCAAGATTTGGCTTGGGAAATGTTTTTCGATGAAGGATCTAGGAGAAGCACAGTACATATTGGGCATCAAGATTTACAGAGATAGATCTAAAAAGATGATTGGACTTAGTCAAAGCACTTATATCAATAAGGTGCTTGATAGGTTCAAGATGGCAGACTCCAAGCGAGGCTACCTACCCATGTCTCATGGAATGACTCTAAGCAAGACTCAGTGCCCAAAAACACTTGATGAGCGTAGACGAATGAATGGGATTCCATATGCATCATTGATTGGTTCAATAATGTATGCTATGATATGTACACGCCCGGATGTTGCGTACGCACTCAGTGCTACGAGCAGATACCAGTCAGACCCAGGAGAGGCGCATTGGACTGCTGCCAAGAATATTCTGAAGTACCTGAAAAGGCACAAAGATG
>NC_044931.1:8425574-8426237 GCF_003576645.1 Ipomoea triloba | reverse complement strand
TCACCTTCTCCAACCTCCAAAATTTCTCCTCCCCTTTACTATAAACCCTCTTCCCTCACTACAACATTTTGATTTGCAAAATTTAGAGCGCCTCTATGAAGTAGGTGTTATGCAGCCAAAACGTTCCTTGTTTAGGTTTACNTTAGGTTTACCTATGAAGTAAATGTTCATTTATTTATCTATAACCAATAAAGGTATTTATTTATCTTTTATTTTTCTCAGGTTATTTTTAATTCTAATTGTTCTAGGTTTCTTGTGCCAAAGTAAAATAAGGTTTTTCTTGTGGAAGAATAAAGATGCTTAGTAGGATATGCAGACGTAGCTTCAGCTCTGCTTTTCCTCAACCATGGCTCTTTATTGGGCTGGGCAATCCTGGTGATAAATACAAGGGAACAAGACATAATGTATGTTGCAATTCTGTTGAAAAATCCTGATTGAGTTATGCCTTCATATAATGTGCAAGTTTATTTTCCGGCAGGTTGGATTTGATATGGTAGATGCATTTGCACAGTCAGTTGGCATCCAGATGGATGATGTACATTGCAAAGCTATATTTGGGAAAGGTACTTTTTGTAGCTTTTATGCGAATATTTTTATACTGGTTTATATGGTTTGTAGTAAGGATTGGCAAATTGTAATTTCCAGGTTTCCTTAATGGAGTTC
>NC_044931.1:8424065-8424574 GCF_003576645.1 Ipomoea triloba | reverse complement strand
TTAGTGCATTTTTAGCTATAAGATAAAACGCTGCATTGAAATGGAAATATCCAAATTAGTGCTTCTAAGACACACAAGAAGAAAATCGAACAAGTCCAACCGGAGCAGTTTTGTAATCACAGCATTTGTGTGGCAAAACTGTAGTTTTAACTTTCATCTTACGCTTCTAGCAGGCTATTAAGTATAAATAACAGGGTGGAGCAACAAATCTGTTATAGTCTAGTCGGTTAGGATACTCGACTCTCACCCGAGAGACCCGGGTTCGATTCCCGGCAACGGAAGCTCCTTTTATGCTTTGATTTTGTACCGCGCGTTCACGGAGGAGGGGAAAAAGGATATTGGGGTGAGAGAGGCTCGAACTCTCAACCGCAAGATCACTCAGAAGCTATGAGACCTACGCGCTAGCCAACAACACCACCACCCCATGTTGACACTTAGCTTTTAGAGAAGACTGTTTTATAGATGTTTTGCTGGAATTGTGGGCTTTTATATTTTAGAGCAGGGGTGTA
>NC_044931.1:8422967-8423065 GCF_003576645.1 Ipomoea triloba | reverse complement strand
GTGAGTTAGGTTGAGATAACCTAAGTCTCATTTCAATTTTCGGATCCTTATGAGTCCGGCAGTCTGCCTGCCTTTGAGTGAGTTAGGTTGAGATAACC
>NC_044931.1:8420913-8422507 GCF_003576645.1 Ipomoea triloba | reverse complement strand
CTGCCTTTGAGTGAGTTAGGTTGAGATAACCTAAGTCTCATTTCGATCTTCGGATCCTTATAAGTCCGGCAGTCTTTCTGTCTTTGAGTGAGTTAGGTTGAGATAAACTAAGTCTCATTTCAATCCTCGGATCCTTATGAGTCCGGCAGTCTGCCTGCCTTTGAGTGAGTTAGGGTGAGATAACCTAAGTCTCATTTCGATCCTCGGATCCTTATGATTTCGGCAGTCTGTCTGCCTTTGAGTGAGTTAGGTTGAGATAACCTAAGTCTCATTTCGATCCTCGGATCCTTATGAGTCCGGTAGTCTGTATGCCTTTGAGCGAGTTAGGTTGAGATAACCTACGTCTCATTTCGATCTTCAGATCCTTATGAGTCCGGTAGTCTGTATGCCTTTGAGCGAGTTAGGTTGAGATAACCTACGTCTCATTTCGATCTTCAGATCCTTATGAGTCCGGTAGTCTGTATGCCTTTGAGCGAGTTAGGTTGAGATAACCTACGTCTCATTTCGATCTTCAGATCCTTATGAGTCCGGCAATCTGCCTGCCTTTGAGTGAGTTATGTTGAGATAACCTAAATCTCATTTCGATCTTCGGATCCTTATGAGTCCGGCAGTCTGTATGCCTTTGAGTGAGTTAGGTTGAGATAACCTAAGTCTCATTTCGATCTTCGGATCCTAATGAGTCCGGCAGTGTGTCTGCCTTTGTTTGAGTTAGGTTGAGATAACCTAAGTCTCATTTCGATCTTTGGATCCTTATGAGTCCGGCAGTCTGCCTGGCTTTGAGTGAGTTAGGTTGAGATAACCTAAGTCTCATTTCGATCTTTGGATCCTTATGAGTCCGGCAGTCTGCCTGGCTTTGAGTGAGTTAGGTTGTGATAACCTAAGTCTCATTTCGATCTTCGTATCCTTATGAGTCCGGCAGTCTGCCAGTCTTTGAGTGAGTTAGGTTGAGATAACCTAAGTCTCATTTCTATCTTTGGATCCTTATGAGTCCGGCAGTCTGCCAGCCTTTGAGCGAGTTAGGTTGAGATAACCTAAGTCTCATTTCGATCTTCGGATCCTTATGAGTCCGGCAGTCTGCCAGCCTTTGAGTGAGTTAGGTTGAGATAACCTAAGTCTCATTTCGATCCTCGGATCCTTATGAGTCCAGCAGTCTGTCTGCCTTTGAATGAGTTAGGTTGAGATAACCTAAGTCTCATTTCGATCTTCGGATCCTTATGAGTCCGGCAGTCTGCCAGCCTTTGAGTGAGTTAGGTTGAGATAACCTAAGTCTCATTTCGATCCTCAGATCCTTATGAGTCCGGCAGTCTGTCTGCCTTTGAGTGAGTTAGGTTGAGATAACCTAAGTCTCATTTCGATCTTCGGATCCTTATGAGTCCGGCAGTCTGTCTGCCTTTGAGTGAGTTAGGTTGAGATAACCTAAGTCTCATTTCGATCTTCGGATCCTTATAAGTCCGGCAGTCTTTCTGTCTTTGAGTGAGTTAGGTTGAGATAAACTACGTCTCATTTCAATCCTCGGATCCTTATGAGTCCGGCAGTCTGCCTGCCTTTGAGTGAGTTAGGGTGAGATAACCTAAGTCTCATTTCGATCCTCGGA
>NC_044931.1:8419267-8419913 GCF_003576645.1 Ipomoea triloba | reverse complement strand
CTCATTGCGGCATGTATCGGCCAAGTCCGCACCGCGTTGCGGCATTTCTCGGTCGTGTCTGCGCACAGTCCGCACCCAGTCCGAACATGTTGCGGCATTTCTCGGCCAAGTCCTTGGACACTTAAACACTTATACACTTAACTGAAATTTTGTAAGTACTTAGACACTTACAATCTTAATAGGCATTTCTTGTGCGCATCCACTTAGATACTTAGACACTTTACCATGACAAGTTCGTGTTCAACCTCTCACGGCATATTGGGGATTTTAAATGGGTAGATAGGGAGCGAGGGACTAAGTGATGGGGGGAGGGACGAATCGAAGCGACAAAGGGCTGAATCTCAGAGGATCGTGGCAGCAAGGCCACTCTACCCCTTACAATACCCCGTCGCGTATTTAAGTCGTCTGCAAAGGATTCAGCTCACCGCTCGATCGGAATTGTAATTCAAGGCGGCCGCCGCGACCCTTCTGCCACGACGGCTTAGCCAACGACACGTGCCCTTGGGGGCCAAATGGCCCCTACTGCGGGTCGGCAAACGGACGGCGAGTGCATGCGTCGGTCTAGCCCGGATTCTGACTTAGAGGCGTTCAGTCATAATCCAACGCACGGTAGCTTCGCGCCACTGGCTTTTCAACCAAGCGCGAT
>NC_044931.1:8415913-8418267 GCF_003576645.1 Ipomoea triloba | reverse complement strand
AAACAGCAGTAAATCAAATGGCGTCGTCGCTAGGGAGGGCAAAACGGTTGATATTGACTTGTGTTTTATCTTTGGAATATTCGCAACGTTTTGACTTTAATTCACTTGTTGTTTTTACTTTGTTTGTACTAACCTCCCTAAAACAACTACTTTTTGTTCGTGTTGGAAACTTTGATTCTTTCAACATTTTTGTAGGGTGAATGCAAACGAGGGCTAGGGCCAACCAAGGCCTACTCCCTCTCAATCTTGTAATAAACATAGCCACAAGGAGAAAGACAAAAAGAAAGGCCAAACCTAGGGAGATCGTAGTAGACCGAGAGGAAAATGGTATTTCCTAAATCTCCCGAGAATAACCACCTTTGCAATGCAATTTTTCATTAACCATAAACACACTATGATGCATCATGGCTCACTAGAAATTCATTTCCTAGCTTTTCCTTATTGATTTAAACAATTTTCTTTGTATCTCGTTTACTACCACATTCATTCATTCAATATTCTTTGATACTTTGTGACAATGACGCGAATGAGTAAATGCTACATATTCCATTGATTAAAGACTTGTCAATACTTCTAATTTGACCTCCCTAGATGCCGACACAACCCGGGGTAACCCCAACAATCTTTTATTTTAACAACCACAAAACAGCGGTAAATCAAATGGCGTCGTCGCTAGGGAGGGCAAACGGTTGATATTGACTTGTGTTTTATCTTTGGAATATTCGCAATGTTTTGACTTCAATTCACTTGTTGTTTTTACTTTGTTTGTACTAACCTCCCTAAAACAACTACTTTTTGTTCGTGTTGGAAACTTTGATTCTTTCAACATTTTTGTAGGGTGAATGCAAACGAGGGCTAGGGCCAACCAAGGCCTACTCCCTCTCAATCTTGTAATAAACATAGCCACAAGGAGAAAGACAAAAAGAAAGGCCAAACCTAGGGAGATCGTAGTAGACCGAGAGGAAAATGGTATTTCCTAAATCTCCCGAGAATAACCACCTTTGCAATGCAATTTTTCATTAACCATAAACACACTATGATGCATCATGGCTCACTAGAAATTCATTTCCTAGCTTTTCCTTATTGATTTAAACAATTTTCTTTGTATCTCGTTTACTACCACATTCATTCATTCAATATTCTTTGATACTTTGTGACAATGACGCGAATGAGTAAATGCTACATATTCCATTGATTAAAGACTTGTCAATACTTCTAATTTGACCTCCCTAGATGCCGACACAACCCGGGGTAACCCCAACAATCTTTTATTTTAACAACCACAAAACAGCGGTAAATCAAATGGCGTCATCGCTAGGGAGGGAAAACGGTTGATATTGACTTGTGTTTTATCTTTGGAATATTCGCAATGTTTTGACTTCAATTCACTTGTTGTTTTTACTTTGTTTGTACTAACCTCCCTAAAACAACTACTTTTTGTTCGTGTTGTAAACTTTGATTCTTTCAACATTTTTGTAGGGTCAATGCAAACGAGAGCTAGGGCCAACCAAGGCCTACTCCCTCTCAATCTTGAAATAAACCTAGCCACAAGGAGAAAGACAAAAAGAAAGGCCAAACCTAGGGAGATCCTAGTAGACCGAGAGGAGAATGGTATTTCCTAAATCTCCCGAGAATAACCACCTTTGCAATGCAATTTTTCATTAACCATAAACACACTATGATGCATCATGGCTCACTAGAAATTCATTTCCTAGCTTTTCCTTATTGATTTAAACAATTTTCTTTGTATCTCGTTTACTACAACATTCATTCATTCAATATTCTTTGATACTTTGTGACAATGACGCGAATGAGTAAATGCTACATATTCCATTGATTAAAGACTTGTCAATACTTCTAATTTGACCTCCCTAGATGCCGACACAACCCGGGGTAACCCCAACAATCTTTTATTTTAACAACCACAAAACAGCGGTAAATCAAATGGCGTCGTCGCTAGGGAGGGCAAACGGTTGATATTGACTTGTGTTTTATCTTTGGAATATTCGCAATGTTTTGACTTCAATTCACTTGTTGTTTTTACTTTGTTTGTACTAACCTCCCTAAAACAACTACTTTTTGTTCGTGTTGTAAACTTTGATTCTTTCAACATTTTTGTAGGGTGAATGCAAACGAAGGCTAGGGCCAACCAAGGCCTACTCCCTCTCAATCTTGAAATAAACAGAGCAACAAGGAGAAGGACAAAAAAAAAAAGGCCAAACCTAGGGAGATCCTAGTGGACCGAGAGGAGAATGGTATTTCCTAAACCTCCCGAGAATAACCACATTTGCAATGCAATTTTTCATTAACCATAAACACACTATGATGCATCATGGCTCACTAGAAATTCATTT
>NC_044931.1:8415463-8415736 GCF_003576645.1 Ipomoea triloba | reverse complement strand
ATTGACCATAACACACTATGATGCATCATGGCTCACTAGAAATTCATTTCCTAGACTTTCCTTATTGATTTAAACAATTTTCTTTGTATCTCGTTTACTACAACATTCATTCATTCAATATTCTTTGATACTTTGTGACAATGACGCGAATGAGTAAATGCTACATATTCCATTGATTAAAGACTTGTCAATACTTCTAATTTGACCTCCCTAGATGCCGACACAACCCGGGGTAACCCCAACAATCTTTTATTTTAACAACCACAAAACAGC
>NC_044931.1:8413808-8414463 GCF_003576645.1 Ipomoea triloba | reverse complement strand
TCCGGGTCGGGTACCCAATTACCCTGTCACCAGCCCCCCACTCCCTAGCTAGCGAGAATGGCGGAGGTAGTTAGGGAGTATCAGCCTGTCACTTGTGTTGAAATTTTGGTATGTTCAAATTTTTTTTTTTTTTACGCATCCTCACATCGGTACCGTGTCGGGTCACACAACTGTGACTTCGGCACGGGGCCGAGGTCACATGACTTCGGCACGGGGCCGAGGTCACATGACCTCGGCGCTGGGCCGAGGTCACATGACCTCGGCGCTGGGCCGAAGTCATGCGGCGATGTGACTTCGGCCAGTGCCAAGGTCACGGGCGTGACCTCGGCCAGCGCCGAAGTCACACAACTGTGACTTCGGCACGGGGCCGAGGTCACATGACCTCGGCGTTGGGCCGAAGTCCCGCCGCGATGTGACTTCGGCCAGTGCCGAGGTCACGCCAGCGCCGAAGTCACGGTGCGTGACCTCGGCGCTAGGCCGAGGTCACGCCGAAGCGTGACTTCGGCCCTAGCCGAAGTAACGGTACGTGACTTCGGCCAGTGCCGAAGTCACGGTACGTGATCTCGGGCAGCGCCGTGGTCACGGTCCGTGACCGTGCCTCGGTGTTGGGCCGAAGTCACGGTGCGCGTTTTTTTTTTTTTTTTTTTTTTTTTTT
>NC_044931.1:8412230-8412808 GCF_003576645.1 Ipomoea triloba | reverse complement strand
TTTCCAGTGAACGCTGGATCCTTAACATATCTGCTCTTTCAGCTTCCTCCATTTGTTTTCTTGTTGACTTTGGAACTTTTGGAGGAGGAGGAGGTCCGGCTGGTTCACTTGCCGCCCTCTTCTTGCTGGTTGAAGTCCCTCCCTGAGTCTTCTTTTCCCCCTTGTTGGCATCATAGCGGAGGGAAAGTAAGGAGGACAAACCGTCGAAGAGTGCATGGATTTGGGCAGGCATTTGGTGCGACAGGTCAGTGAGTATGGTTTGCATCACATCCTGTCGAAGTTCACTTGAGCGTTGGTGGGCTTGAAGTTCTGCTCGTAACTCGGCGAATTCAGTTCTCATCCTTTCAGTCTCTGCTCGAGCTACCGCAGCCTCATCCGCAGCCCTTTGTGCTGCATTCTCAGCCCACACTGCTTGTTCGAGAAGTTCTTCGTGATTGGCTTGGGAGTCACCGGAGCCAGTCACAGGTATTGCAGCGTTTCTAACAACAGCAAGTACATGCTCAAGTTGAGCCATCCTCTGAGATTGATCAGCCATGAATTGACGCACCTCGCCAATGAAAGCTCGTTCGGCCTGTTGA
>NC_044931.1:8410883-8411230 GCF_003576645.1 Ipomoea triloba | reverse complement strand
CAATGGAGCAAAGTATTCGAATGGAGAGTACCGACATATATTCCGGTCACCTATGAGTTTCTTGCTTGAGTTGTGTCCCACTAAAACAATAGGTTCCTATACTTACATTTCCTTATTTTTCATGCACTTTACCGCTTTTTTTAGGAAATGGGAAGAACCAAAGAACAAGACTTGAAAAGGAATTATGAGGAAGGAAGAACCAAAGAACAAGACTTGAAAAGGAATTATGAGGAAGCAAGTACAACTCGAACAATGGCAAGAGCAGAACCACCACCTCCACCACCACAAGTTGAACCAAATGCAAGAGGAACAAGGGTCCTCCGAGGCTTAACTCATGAACAATTGGC
>NC_044931.1:8410497-8410643 GCF_003576645.1 Ipomoea triloba | reverse complement strand
TTTACCGCTTTTTTTAGGAAATGGGAAGAACCAAAGAGCAAGCCTTGATAAGGAATTATGAGGAAGAAAGCACAAGCCGAACAATGGCAAGAGCAGAACCACCACCTCCACCACCACAAGTTGAACCAAATGCAAGAAGAACAAGG
>NC_044931.1:8407004-8409497 GCF_003576645.1 Ipomoea triloba | reverse complement strand
AAATGTTTTATTCTGAAAAGTAATAAATTATTAAACCACGATCACTAGTAATATTGGACCATAAATACATCAGTTGCTAGTAGGTAATTAGGGCAATGGTTTCAAATCTTAATTTGTCATCACTCTTCTCTGCTGGATTCACTGGCTAGTCATGATATAACTAATTTGTGCTCATTGCTTGTTTCATCATCATACTTTTGTTTGTTGAATAACCCCAAATTTTAATAATTGAATAATGATTGGTTATCAATCCATAAATGAATTATAATTAAAATTAATCACATGTAAAAGTTTCAAGCACATGTTGTGTCTCTTTGCAGCATGTATCATCACAAGTTCGTAGGTTCCTATTCGTGCCATGTGATGTTTTTCCATTTTACTCTATATATGATTTCAGTTAATAAATTTCTTTATAAAGGATATACAACTTTTAAGGGAGCTTCTCCAACTTATAAATTATTGTTAGTTTGTATGTATGTAGTGTTAATTGGGACACCGGATGCCACTTAACCACAAGGTCTTTGCCAACAACATAACAACAATACTTAATAGTTCTTAGTATCATAACATAACAACAATACTTATAGTTTTTAGTTCATGCATCGAATAAAACTTAAATCATATAAAATATAACTTTATTTATATAAAATAAATCCTATCTGCCAAGGACCTTGTGGTCTAGTGGCACCAATTCGGTCCCTCATATAAGAGGTTGTACGTTCAAGCATAAGTGGAGGTGATATTGGCTCTATTCAAAAAAAAAAAAAAGTAGTAAAGTAGTAGTATTCAAAAAAAAAAACCTACTAAACCTTGCCAAAACTACGCATATATTAATATATACATTTTATTTTAGCCCAAGTAAAAAGTCCAATCCAAAACCAAAAAAAGGCCACATATAAAATAACCCCAAACTCTGATCCTACGCAAATCCTCTCATCTTCGTCTGAAAACATTTCCTCTGCCTTCTCTCTATCGAAACCACAGCTGCAACGTCGATACTTTTTGCCCCAGGATGATAATTGCTCCGTCTCTGTCCCCGGTATTCCGCCATCCGGGAGTCTACTTTGTCATCTCATTTTCTCAGTTTCAGAGACTCATAGTTTCAACTCTCAATCGTTATTTCTCTGCTCTCTACACAGGACATCTTAGATTTCCGGTCTACAGCCTAAATCCAGGAAGATCTACTTTGAGGTTTGGAGTTTCTCGACTTTTCTGGTGACAACCTCGAAAATGTAATAAGTACGTTATTAACTTTTTATTTTTATTTTTTCCAGAAAATTAAAATTTTAACCGTTTTTTACCTTTTGTAATATTTTGCTCAATATATTTTAATAAAATTTTCCAAAAATTTTAGTTGGTTGTATGTTTTTTATTTTCCAGGATATCGAGAGTATCACCATTATCAAGATTAACATTATCACCACCATGATAATATGGTGATAGCTCTTCTTTGCTGCTGCTTTGTGGTATATAATCTGGGTCATTTCTTTTATCATCCAAAGATTCTGAGTCTTTTCATGTCTGGATGTGTTTATTTTAAAAATCTGATAATATAAGTATATTTATTTAATTGTTACCCTGATTTTGCATTTTGATTAATTTTGGAACGGTTTAAATGTATAGAACTCTATATAGACTTCAATAAGGGGATGGCGTATTTCAGTTTTAACTATATATAACTACTTCATATTTTTATAGCTCTCTAGGTAGTTACAAGAAATTTCAAGATTAAACTTTTTTGACATGAAACTCAGGAGCACGACATATTAGTCAAGAACCTCACAAAAAAGCAAAAGGAAACACTTGAGCTTTGTAGGAACTTGTATTACTTCCACACTTTACTCTTAGATGATTTTGTTGGATTGATGGATGATTACAAATGAGCCCCATGAGGAGTATTTATAGACTTTCCACCATCCTCGATGGAGGGTGGAGATTTAATCTAATAGCCAAAAATCTACCTCTAGAACTTTCCCTAAATCTCTATCCAAACTAAGGATTTTATAATGTTCTAAAATATTCTATGCCTCTCTATTACACCTAGAGTTATGTATATGTTTCTAGAACATTCTACCAACTATAGGAAGTTATGTACAACTTCTAGAAAAGTCTAGAAAGGGGTAGCAAATCTCGAAAAAGTGTAGCAAAGTTCCCCGCGCATTACACTACGCTTGCTGAGTAGTACCACGAGTCATATGGTGGCAATACTTTCAAAGCGGCCCGCCCCGCCCCACCGCGGGTTGGCGGACCCCAGGCTTTTTTTTTTTTTTTAAGATTTCAATGTCCAAAAAAATAAATAAAGTCTACAAATACTAACATTATGAATTTATAATCCAACTTTAAAGTCTAAAAAAATTAATATTAATTCAAAATTCAAAATTAATATATGTTTAAAAATTATATTGTTTTAAAATATTAATGTTATATATATATATATATATATATATATATATATATATATATATATATAATGTTACACTTGCCTTGTTGTGT
>NC_044931.1:8405076-8406004 GCF_003576645.1 Ipomoea triloba | reverse complement strand
GATGAACTAAATTGGCATGTTTATGCACCAAATTGCAACGTTAAATAGTTTGAGAGCCTAATTGATGCCTATTTGACACATTTTATGCAAAAAAAAATGACATTTAAATTTACCTGGTATTACAGGTCACTAACAGGATATTATGCCTTATAAACCAAATTGACATGTTTATGTACCTAATTGCAATTTAAAAAGGTTTGAGTGCCAAATTGATTGTTCAGATAAAGATTGATGGCCTATTTGACACATTTTAATGCTAAAAAGTGACATTTACATTTACCTGTTATTACAGGTTACTAACAGGTAATTATACTTTGATGAACTAAATTAGCATGTTTATGTACCAAATTGCAACGTTAAATAGTTTGAGAGCCTAATTGATGCCTATTTAACACAGTTTATGCAAAAAAAAAGTGACATTTAAATTTACCTGGTGTTACAGGTTACTAACAGGTAATTATGCCTTATAAACTAAATTGATATGTTTATGTACCTAATTGCAATTTTAAAAGGTTAGAGTGCCTAATTGATTTTTCAGATAAAGTTCGATGACCTATTTGACACATTTTATGCTAAAAAAGTGACATTTATATTTACCTGTTATTATAGGTCAGTAACAGGTAATTATGTTTTGATAAACTAAATTGACATGTTTATGTAGCAAATTGCAACGTTAAATACTTTGAGAGCCTAATTGATTCCTATTTGACACATTTTATTCAGAAAAAGTGACATTTAAATTTACCTGGTATTACAGGTTACTAACAGGTAATTATCCCTTATAAACTAAATTGACATGTTTATGTACTTAATTGAAATTTTAAAAGGTTTGAGTGCCTAATTAATTTTTTAGATAAAGTTTGATGGCCTATTTGACACATCTTATGCTAAAAAAAAGTGACATTTATATTTACCTATTATTATAGGT
>NC_044931.1:8403497-8404076 GCF_003576645.1 Ipomoea triloba | reverse complement strand
CTGTAAAATAGGGGACTATAAGAAGTTCTAGAAATTGTTGTTGTAAATGATGGATTTATCTTAATGCTGTAGTAAAATCATTTCACAAATTAGGTAGTCAAGCTAGGTAGGAGTTTCGATTCAAATGCCTGAAAAATACTTGACTCTACACATCCACATATTGGACTGGAGTGAGAAGTCTAACCTTTTTTCCTTTTATATAGTGCAAACCAAACCAAAGAACTTAAAATAAGTATCCCTGAAATTGTTGGTATGACTATCTTCATTGCCTCTTGTTTCTTCTGTCCATTTTGGGAATTATCTGTCAACAATTCCTCTGTTAGTCATATCTAAAACTTCAAATGTGTTCAACCTGTGCAATCAATAAGTAGATTTTTGAATAATTTTGCTATCTACCCAAAGCATTCAATTCTGTACCTTGGGTGCATTTAACTGTGTGCAGCCTATTAAATAAATGGTTGTACTAACATAGTAACATTCATATGCTAATGTATTAATTTTTGAACAATATAACCACTTGAATGTTAGTCCAATACAATCTAACCGTACGCCCGTACCCTGAAGTAACTAAATCTATGG
>NC_044931.1:8402199-8402497 GCF_003576645.1 Ipomoea triloba | reverse complement strand
ATGTGAAAGTTGTATTTTTAGAGGTTTGATTAGTGAGTTTCGTCCTCTAGGAATGGCTAGATAGGACTAGAGTAGCAAGGGGCTAAGCACAACATCAGCAAGTGTTTAAAAGCTAACCGAGTTCATTGGTTTGTTTGCATGATATAATTGTAAAACAAACAATTGATTTGAGAATAAACAATGATAAAGAAGAGGATTTAAATGAAATTGCAATGCACAAATGCTTCTCTAGTGTTATAAGGTTCTTGGCTAAACATGGCTCAACGATGAAGTGGGGGAACCGAGTCAATGCCAATGC
>NC_044931.1:8401803-8401961 GCF_003576645.1 Ipomoea triloba | reverse complement strand
ATTTCCACAATCAGATTCATACTAAAAGCAATGCAAAACCTTGATTTAAAAATTCAATTCGTATAAGCATTCATGCATAGAATTTCAATCTAAATCCCTAAAGGATTTATTATTTGAAAGTTGTATTTTTAGTGGTTTGATTAGTGAGTCTCGTCCTC
>NC_044931.1:8399920-8400803 GCF_003576645.1 Ipomoea triloba | reverse complement strand
TGAAAGCTCTGAATGAGCCAATATATTATTGCCTGGAGGAACAAATTTATAATATGCATTGAAAAATTGTAATGCATTGTTCCCTCCGAAGTCTCATAAAATTTATTGAATTATAATATTTGTAATGACTAATGTCATGTTGAGACTATAAAATAAAGGAATTGAGAATTTCTTTAAATTACAAAGGCAATATCAGGGAAGAAATGTGTATTGAAAAATTCCCCTGTTTTTCCTCATATTTATATTGCACTATAATGAGTGCCATTGAAGCCAATCTTATTGTAAACTAAAAGTTTACTAATTTGTATAATTTTATGATTTGGCACGACTGATTAAATCATCCTGAATATGTGATGATAATGATGATGATGATGATTTCTCATAAATTGAGAAAATAGATTGGATTGACATCCTATTATAAAAGTGAAGTGCTCTTCACTTTAATTTTATATGCCTTACTTCTTATTCCAGTTTGGTTTACCATATTATTGCTCTTTAAATTATGTATATGTTTTATTTTTCATATCATATACATTATATATGTTTTCATATACGCTATAGTATATCAAGTTGATGAGGAAGACGAACAATAAGACATATGATTTTAATTGTTAGTAGTATTATTGGGAGGAGGAACATCTTCATCTAACATAGCAAGTACTTCCTGTATGTCCTCTGGTGCTAATTCAGGAATATCAGGAAATATAGGAGCTTGTGATGAACTTTCAGGAATAGTTGAAGGAATAGCTGTCGGATCTATATACCTTCTCTTTCTAGAACTATTCTTGTCACATTTGTCTCTGAGTCTTGTTGTTGCCTCAGCCAACTCTATGTTTGGATTCTGTAGAATCGCTTTCTTCTCATCTTCTAGCCCCTTTATTAC
>NC_044931.1:8397805-8398920 GCF_003576645.1 Ipomoea triloba | reverse complement strand
GATTGGCATAGTAAGCTTAGTCATTTGAACTTCAAAACTATCAACAAGCTTACTAAGAGGAACCTAGTGGAAGGACTGCCCAAAGTGACGTTTCGAAGGGATAAAATTTGTGAGGCATGTCAACGTTGCAAACAGATCAAATCCTCTTTCAAGAGCAAAGCCGAGACATCATCCACTAGACCATTAAGTCTTCTTCACATGGACTTATTTGGCCCAGTGGATCCACCCAGCATAAAGGGAAAGAAGTACACTCTTGTGGTAGTAGATGACTTCACAAGATTCACATGGACCGTGTTCTTAACCAAGAAAAGTGAGACAAAATTGCCCTGCCAAATCTCTTGAAGCAAGTTCAAGTTGAAAAAGATGTCTCGATACTAAAGATCCGGTCAGATCAAGGTGGAGAGTTCATAAATCAAGTAATCGAGAGCTACTGCAACGAGAACGGGATTCATCATCAACTGTCAGCGGCTCGAACGCCCCAACAAAACGGGGTTGCTGAAAGAAGGAATAGAACTCTCAAAGAAGCCGCAAGGACCATGCTCTCACAAGCCAACATATCACAAGGATTTTGGGCAGAAGCAATCAACACAGCGTGCTATACCCAAAATCGGTCCTTGATCGTGAAAGGAGTTGGAAAGACTCCATATGAGTTGTGGAATGAAAGAAAACCGAATGTAAGCCACTTCCACACATTCGGGTGCAAATGCTATATCCACAACAATGGGAAGGCTCAACGAAGAACTTTTGAAGAAAAGGCAGATGATGGAGTATTTCTAGGATACTCATCAACAAGCAAAGCATTCAGAGTCTTCAACAAGCGGAGTTTAGTGGTTGAAGAGTCCATACATGTTACCTTTGATGAAAGGGCATCGACAGATCAACCATCAAAGACAACGGAAGCAGCTGAGGAAGATCAGCCAGAGTCTATCGAGAGATCAAACTTACCTCTCGAAGACAAGCAGTCTATAGTTCGAGACGTAGCGAAACTCCAGTCAGAATCAGAAGATGAAGAGTCTATCAAGAAGAAAGCACCTGACTCAGTTGATCAAATCCAGATCATAGATATTCAACCCACATCTCAATCTTCAACGGAAGCATCAACTGAGGAGCCACAA
>NC_044931.1:8396286-8396805 GCF_003576645.1 Ipomoea triloba | reverse complement strand
TTTTACTATACTATTTTGAACTTTGTGATCACTGTTTTACATATATAGCAGAATGTTTAGATAAAACAACTCTTTCAGCTCTCAGGGTGTAATGTCTATTCAGAGGAATGTCTCTTTATTGATTTTCAAAAAAAAAAATCATCACACTCTAAAAAAAATTAAATAAGTTATTAAATTTAAAAAACTGATGCAACTAAATTAATTTTACTCCTTATACCAGGTTAATAACAAGTTATATTTTTATAGTTTATTGAAATGACAATTAATTTTTTAACGTCAACTTATCTATTTATTGCTCTTTTGAATGTCTATTATTATTATTATTATTATTATTATTATTATTGTAATGTCTCTTCAGAGGAATGTCTCTTTATTGATTTTCAAAAAAAAAATCATCACACTCTAAAAAAAATTAAATAAGTTATTAAATTTAAAAAACTGATGCAACTAAATTATTTTTACTCCTTATACCAGGTTAATAACAAGTTATATTTTATAGTTTATTGAAATGACAATTAA